>NW_022103897.1:1902396-1906479 GCF_000313985.2 Echinops telfairi | reverse complement strand
GAGAAGAGACTCAAACATTCAGACAGGTCCATTTATTTATTTACCCCACTAAGTAAAATGATGTGAAATTCACATACCATTAAAACAAGAAATACAATAATTTCATCTTCTTATTTCCCTTCTCTGCCTATAGATATACATACATACATACATACATACATACACACATATATTTTTATTTGTCTCATAGTATTAACACTTTAGATTCACTCTAGAGGGCATTGTATTAGTTGATAGCAAATTTCTCAGAGATTCAAATGTCACACGTCCTAGATTGTTAAAGAAGTCTCTGCCATTCAGGTATTAGCACTCAATATATTGCCCTCTCCTCACCAGAAATGTTTTTAGTTGTGGTTAGTCTGTTCTAACTCATAGGGCCCTCATGCACAACATGGGGATCTCACATATAAGGAAATGCTGCTCAATACCTGCCATCTTCATGACTGTTGATATGAGTGAATTCACTGTTTAAATCACTGTGCATTTTGAGTGCTTTCCAATGTAGGGAACACATTTTCCAACACAATATTGGACAATATTCCATTATGATCCATATAGTTCTCACTGGTTCCTTTGCAAGGTAGTTAGTAAGGTCTTTCTTCCTCAATCCAGAAGCTCCACTGAAATCCATCTAACATGGGCGACCATGCTGCTTGTGGTACAACTGGTGGGTATAGCATCCAACATCTTCACCACACTCAGGTCATGGCAATCAACAACCCGACCAAGCAGATGGTAATCACTAGTGAGACATCCTTTAAATTGAGGAATTATAAGCTGCAAACACTAATTTTGCTTATCCCATTGTTCAGATTAGGGTATACTTGAATTTGTATAATTGCTTTATTTCTTACTAGCTCAATGGTTTGATAAACTTGTTTAATTGTTTTGTTTTCAATTTCCAAAATATAAATAATAGTGAATAACAGCAACACTGTTGAGTGGATTCCATAACTGTGTACCCATTGTAATTAATAATACCACATATTCTCAGTTTTTAAGTACTATATATTTTAAGATGCACCACAGTTAGAGTCAATTCTGACTCATAGCGATCCTATAGGACAGAATATCACTGCTCCTTTTGTTCTCAAGACTAAATCTTTCCAGGGACAGACAGCCCTGTTTTTATCCTGTGAACTATCTGGAGTGTTTGAGCCTCTAAGCACAACTAGGAACCTACTGCCCCATGAGTCCTCACTCATGTTATGACTTGTTAACTTCCTTAATAAACTCTGTCATCATTAGGTTTGTCTTCGAGCTCTGTATAGCCATTGCAATCAATGCTAGAAGCCAAAGAAGTAAAATAGAGCACATGAATTAAGATATCATCCCTTGGACTGCTTTGAATAAAAGGTCTGAAGACAGGGGCTTTCCAGGAGATCTGCTGAGCCAATTATATTGTAGGCAGAGAGGGAGGTAAACTCAGAAGGTTATATCTTTGGGATTATTATTGGGATTCCAACGGAGTAATCTTGATATATTTTCTCAAAAGACACAGGATGATCATGGAAGTGTCCTGGGAATAAGATTTAAGAAACTAGAAAACTGCCTTGGTGAGAAAAAGCTGAGGAATTTTTCCCTCAGGAAAGTGCACCTCATTCTTTGAAGGTAACAGGGGCTATTTTACTAGAAAGTCATTGGGAAACCTTACCTCATTCAACCGACAGTCCCAATTTCGTCCCTTCAGACTTGTTTTTTGTTCACACAGCTCAAAGAACTTTGAAAAGGACCAAAGTATGAGTCTCTTGAGGATTCCAAAATTGTCCTTTTGACACGGTATCAATTGAAGACGGCAGAAACCTTTGGGTTGGGGTTAGAGAGATGGAAACATTGCTGTGTCCACCCAGATGGAGGACAGGTTGAAAAAAAATCTTCGCTTCCTCTTAAATTATTTTGTTTAATAAGGGTTTCTATGTGTTTATAGCAATAATCTTATTTTTAAAAAACATTTTTATAGCAAATTTGATGGGGGTTACATCTCAGAGTGTCCACTATGTCCTCAATAGTTTAAACTGTAAGTCAAACACTGCAATAGTTCCCCTTCCCCCACTCCTTGATCTCGCTTCTCCCTCTTGGGGATTATTATCCTCCAGAGCAATGGTCTTTTGATTTGCCCTCATACTTACAGATGTTGAATACTCACTAAGAACTTAAAATATACCAGTTATGTTTTGTACTTAGTATATGACCAAATGGGACTATTTCACATTTATTACATTAAATCAAATATATTAATTTATTTTCTTTTACTTTTTAGAAATATGACTGTTAGTTCATTCTAAATTATATAAGTGGCATAAAATATATTTCTATTAGACTGCTCTACTCTCCTGGGAGCTAGTGACCATATATCGCTTCAAATTTTTTCATTTTAATTAATTAGCATTCCATTAATTTAAAAGCATTAATGATAATTTAATTAGTACAAAATAATTAAGAAATCAATTCATAAATGACACCAGCCCAACTCCAAAGTGTTCAAGAACCAAAGGGGGCTCAATATTAAAAACCAAACTCACTGCCATCCAGTCGATCCCGAGCCCTGGTGGTGTAGTGATTACTCATCGGACTGCGAACCTCAAGGTCAGCACTTCAACATCACCAGCTCTCGCTGGGAGAAGGGTGAAGCTTTCTACTGTAAAGAGTTACAGTCTCAGAAACTCACAGGAGCAGGTCTACCCTGCCCTAGGGGAGTCACTGAGTCAGAATTGACTTAATGGCTGTTACTTTTATAGGGGACTAGTGGCTACTTCATTGAACAATGAGAATATAAGTTCCACGGAACGATGCTGTTCCACACAATTCAATTCACTAACTCTAAAAGAAGATCTGAAACAAGATCAGAGTTATTTGAAAATAGTGTTTATAAGCAATGGAGGAAAGTAATGGATTTATTACACAAAGATTAGAAAATATTGTGAAATGTGCAACTGTATTATTTATTCTTAGACACTTGGACAACATCAAAGGATGGCTTCAGATATTTTCCCCGTGAAATTTTCAGTGTTGCCACTAAATGTACAACACACTACGGTGCACTGTCATAAGCCAGCTACAACACGTGTAAACATATGTCGTGTCAGTCATTAAGAAGAAGGGTATAATTACACTTTTAAATGTGGTAAAGCATTTTGAAAGTAGTGTATAATTTTCCATAGCGGGAACCTTTGCGAACCTATCCTTCCCTGAGTGTTTATACAGTCTGACATCTTCAGGTTTGTTCAAATCAAGAGCCCCACTGTGAAGAAACCAGCTTCAGACAAAAGAAGCAATTTGTTCTTTAGGTGCCAATTCATGGAGAGAGCAAGAAAGAACAGAGAGTGCAGAGAGAGAGAATATTTCATCAGGCGTTCACCCACCACAAAGAACTCTGTAAATGTGGGTCATATTGAAGGAACTCTTTTATAATACATGCCAAGTGACGTGTAAAGGGTTGATCCTTTTGGACTTCTGATTCAATACTATACAGTAGTTATCATTAAGTGCTTCATGATTTGTAATGTCTGTTTTTAAAGCTCTGAATTCATTGTCTGTCACCCTCTCCATGAATGCCTGTTCCAAGGCTCCAGCAGAGAGCAGCAATGGTGGGTGCTGTCTTGGGCAACTGTCCACAGAGAACACCATTCACATTGGCATCTTTAAAATGCAGATATGCCCTGGCACTTAATAGATGCTCAATAAATATATTTTAGCAACTACATTTATGCAAAAAGGCTAAACTTATTTCTCTCTTCCTTACTAGATTGTAAAAATTGAAAATAAGGGAATTTTCTTCACTCTTTCCTTCCCATTTTTTCCATTTTTGAAGATTACATAGCACCTACAATATTCACATATGTGGTTTGCTGAATAAATATTTGTTGAATAGTATAGAGGAACTCAGTGAAATGATATAGAAGTATGTAGAAAAAAGAAGACTGAATTTTTATCAAGTGTTTCTTTTTAAGGCATCCTGGTGTCTCAGTGGTTAAAGCATTTGGTTACTGATTTAGTTAGTTTATTGTGCCAATCTAGCCAATAAACACATGTGGGGTTAAATGAAGGGCAGAGAGATAAATGGCTCAGTGAGCCTCGCCTTTC
>NW_022103897.1:1888033-1901429 GCF_000313985.2 Echinops telfairi | reverse complement strand
GGCACAGCCACATCACAAGGAAACCACTCCTGGTATTCCTCAATAACAGGACTAGAACAAACGAACAATCATGAAGTTGATATAGAACCAGCCAACATATCTATATGCAACTGGCATTATCATGAGAAGAACGACACATGAATTAAATAAGCAGAAATTAGTGGAAGCAGCTCCTTGGGGGTGGGGGAAAGCTGGGGATGCATTTAGGAAGAGCTATGTCTGTCAGCCTGTCATACTGTTCTGGCTTTTGTTTTGACAGGAGGCTGAGAGGTATACCACTGGCATTTCAAAGACCAGCTGGGTCACCTACAGTGGATGGGTTTCCGCAGAGCTTCCCGACTAAGGCAGACTTGGGATAAAGGACTGTTGACCTACATTAATGAGAACTTAATGGATTACAGTAAGAATATAGTCCACCACTCTGCTTCCTGATGAGCTCCTTGGGTTGGTGGGCACTCAAATTACATGGTGGCTTTAAGTAGGCACTCAAATGCAGGCATCATGATGGTGCACACCCAGATAATATTTTGTTCTGTTGTGCGTGCAGTTGCCATGAATCAGACCGGACACAACAGCAACTAACAAGAAGCATATAACAAGTTCTTGAAAGAAACTGATCATAGCAGCCATGTCTTATACATCTCTCTTTGAATGATTGTGTGCTATCAAGAGCAATGGCCATCTCAAATTTTTCAGTGAATCAGCGTAATACCTAAATCAGCAAGTACCAACCCACAGCAGTCACATAAGAATGATTTGTTAAACAACTTAAGTAGTGCTATAAGCTGTTCATTATAAATTGTTCACAGATGTCTTCACTGACTCAGTAAGGGCACCATCTACAAGAGTGGTATATGTTGATCTAATATATAGATGGATATGATCTTGTTGGTTTCAACTAAAGTTGCCTTTTGGCACCAGTTATTGCTAGGAGCCCTTGACTGCCAACTGAAAGGTTGGCAGTTCAAACACATCAGTGTCAGCACTGGACCGGAATATGACCCACTGGCCTCCTCTTACAAATATTACAGACTAGAAAACTCTAGAGGGCAATTCTACTCTGACATATGGAGCTGCTATAAATTGAAGTAGACTTGTACCCACAACAACCCCAAACCAAACCAAAGCAAACCCACTACCATCAAGTCAATGAGAACTCACTGAGACCTATATAGGGTTTCGGGGACTATAAATCTTTAAAAATAAGGTAGATAGCCTTATATTTCTCCCTTCAAGGGACATACAGCTTGAACCATTGAACTTGAGGTGAGTAGCCCAATGCCTAACCCACAGAGTCTCCAGGGATCTTTCCCCAAAACACTCTCTCACTCACTATCATCAAGTCCATGCTGACTGATAGAGACCTTGTAGGACAGGGTAGAACTGCCCCAGTGGGTTTCTGAAACTAACTAACTGCTGATGAGAGTAGAAAGTCCAGACTTCTTTGTTTGGAGCTTCTGGTGCTTTTGAACTGCCGACCATGCAGACCAATTCATAATCCCTATACCAACAGGGCTTAGTAGAAGAAAGTTTTTCCACCTCTAACAGGTTTCCACCTTACTCAGGTTCTGGATTTTCTGTTTTGATTGGAAAACAAGTCAGTATAAGATAATTCACAGACTGAATTCTGAGTTATGCATTTTGAGGATAATTAAATGCATTCCTTCATAAGATATCTTCTGCTGAAGAATTCTGTTAATCATGTAAGTTGTCCTTAGCAAGGAAAACATTACAAAAGAATTTAAAGTTTTCTTTTGCAATGATAACGTCTGGTCAGTTTAGCCTTCCCTGTAGTGTTGGACCTAGAGTTTAGATTTGGCACTAGTTAGGGCAATTGTGGCAATTACAGAAACCAATAAATAAATCAAAATAAAAGTCTCCCTTCAAGCTATATTAATGGGAGAAACTATAAACCTCAGACAGGAACATTTTTTTAATGTACATGAAAATCCCTCTTCCTGGGTCACCATTACTCAAAAAGGGCCTGCTGGAAATATGAAATTCACAGTTATCCTGCTGACACGAAGAGAAAGAGAACTTCAAAGCAAACCTTAAAGAAATGATTTTTTAAGTAGTAGAGTTGAAGCTTGGCCTAGTAATAGATTTTGAAAGGGTGTTTGGTGTCTCTGTGGTAAGTCAGGTTGTCCAGGAGACAAGATTCCGGTCCCAAATACAACTAGGCTGGAGGCACCTTTAATAGTGATATTGATTGACTGTAAACAAAGACAAAACAAGAGACCAGGATAGTGGAGAAATATATATTTGGGGGAGAAAGGTTATTATCTCCCTTTGGGATGACTAATATCATAGCCATAGAAATTCATTTTACAACAAGCACTTTTTGAGATCCTACAATGTGCTGCGCACTGAATAAAAGACACATTTCAAACCCTCCAGGCATTTGCAGGCGAGTTTATGTGCTTTGGGGAGGTCAGTGGAAGGAGGGGAGAATCCACGGCCACTTTAACATATCTGGTATGTTAAACCATACCATATCTGGTAATATATCTGGTAATTGCTCTGAACGAAGAATTACACCACACAGAAGGACTCTTATTTTTATTTCTATCCCCAAATATCTAGAAAACTTGGAGAAAGCACTACACTTCCCTTGAGCCATCATTTCCTCTTTCCTGGGTCAGATATGGGACAGAGTGGAGTGGTAGAGTGGAAAGATAATAACCAAGGATTACATCTAAATCGGCTTCTAATTCTAAAATGGAAATTTATAAGAAAATTGTTTGCCACTCAGTATTCGAGTGTCACTGATCACGATCCCTGTGGACAAACTACCACTTGCCATTGAGCCAAATCCGACTCCAGGAGGAGCCATTGTCTTACTGTGCTCCATAGGGTTTCCTCCCCATTGTTCTCAGAAGTGGATTGCCAACCTTCCCTTCTAACCCGTTTCTGGGTGGATTTGAATTGTCAAGCTTTCCTTTCGCAGCGGAGTGTGTTAACTGTTTGCACCACCCAGGGATTACATGACCAAAGTAGAGACTCTTCTTTGCAAGAATCGATGTTGTTGATTCAGTTATCCAAGTGGTTATGGCAGCCAATTTCCCCATCAGCAGCATGCTTGTCTCTGGTTTCAGTTATCTTGTCTCTGAGATGGGCAGATATGAAAGAGAACTGTGGAGTATCAGTCCAGGGAAACATGGATCTCAATGAAGGACCTTCCCTTTTCTCACATCCTGGATGTGTGTGCTATTTGGTTATTTTAAGGCAGCGGTTCTCAACCTGTGGGTCTCAACCCTTTGGGAGTCGAACGACCCTCTCACCGGGGTCACCGATTCATAACAGCAACAAAAACAATGTTATGGTTGGAGGGGTCACCACAACATGAGAAACTGTATGAAAGGGTTGCAGCATTTGGAAGGTTGAGAACCACTGTTTTAAGGTCACCCCATGTAAAGTAACCCTATAGAAAAGAATACTTACTGATGGTCTGAGTTTCTTTCCATCTCTTCATATTCTTGCTGTGATGGTGAGTTTATGTGTCAACTTGGCTGGGATATGGATTTAAATTACTTTTTAATGAAGAAATACGGGTTTTCTCGGCACAGGTTATCAATGAACAAAATCAAACTAGTGTGAGGTGGGTTCTAATTCTCGTCTTTTCTAAGTGGCACTTAGAAAAGGGAAAGGCAAACAAGGAAACAGTCACGCATGAAAAACCAGCAGTTGTTTTCAAGGATGAAGGCCAACACCACGTGGAGATGGAAGCAGATGCAGCTACCAGCATCCATAAGAACACCAAGGATTACTAGTTAGCAGCCACCAGAAACAAGGAGAGAGACATGAAACCATTCCTCTCATATAGACCCTAGAAAGAATCATCAAGGTCATGGTCCTGATTACAACTTCTGGCCTCATAACTATGGTAAAATGCTTTTTTTTGAAACCACACACATCCTGATATTGGGTTATGGCAGCTCTAAGAAACTGAAGCAGCTATGGTGTCCTTCTGTTTGGTCCAACTACTCTACGTGTTGCTGTGAAGATGTTTGTCGCTGTGATTAACATATATAATAAGTTAACGTTTAGGGAGATAAAGGTTGATAATGTAACTTGGCCTCATTCAATCAGCTTTCAGAGGGAAACAAAACAAAACAACCCTTTCTTTTTTTGAGGTTTCCTGGGGAAGAATAAATTCTGCTTCAAATTTGTAATATAGAAATCATGCTGGAGTTTCTAGCCCACTAACTGACCTACAGATTTGAACTTGCTAATTACTACGGTCAGGTGAGATAATCACTTAAAATAAGTCTCTAGATGTCTATTTATATCATAGACTTTCATAAAGTTTGTGGGGAAAGGATATTATCTTCCATAGTGGAAAATAAATTTTTCCCACAAGTATTTGAAGATCTCATATATATGAAAATTAAGTCCAGAAGTATGGCTATAAAATCACAGAAACCTTTATTAAATAAATTATGCTTATATGAAACTATGTTTATAACAGACCCCCTATCCAGGTCTAAACAAGGCCAAAGGTGTTTTTCTCATCTCTCTGTCCTAACTCTTCTCTGAAGAATACTGAGTTCTTGGATTTACACCATGGTAAAACAGCAATTTGGGCATTTATAAGGAACTCAAATTGAGTTCATTTATAATATTCTTTGGGTTTGGGGAATAAAATCATGTTTGAAGGGGAAAAAGGATGGTAGGATGGATGGGTTTAGGTAGGCCTCCCCTAAATTCTAAGACAGTCTTTGCTACTTTTGAAAAATGAGCAGTTTTATTGTGATGATGGGGAAAAATTTCCCCACACACACATTTCCTAACCTTTTTCTCATTGATACAGTTTTATTTTTCTTAAAATTCTTCTTAATAAGCCCCTATGAACCGTACTCCTTTACAGTACACTCAAAAGCAGTATCCATAAATTTCTGAGCTATCTGTCTTGAATTTAGCAGGACCAGCTGGTCTCCTTGGAAGCACTTGTTGATGAAGCTCAAGGATTGCATTCTTCAATATAGATTAAAACTCAATGTAAAGAAAGCCAAAATCTTCACAAGTTTTCAGAATTTGATTTGCTTATCTTGTTATTCATCTTCTAGGTTTTGCATGTGAGACAGGAGCACCTTAGTCCTCAATGTCAGACCTTTATTTTTTTTAACTCTTTAAACGTGTCTTTTGTAGTAAATTTTCCAAATGCAAAAAGTAATTTGATTTCTTGACTATTGCTTCCATGGGTGTTAACTATGAAGCCAAGTGAAATCCAATTCTTAAAACATTTTTTTTCATCATTTATCATGATATTGTGAATTGTTCCAACTGTGAAGACTTTTTCCTCTTTGTGTTGAGGTGTAATCCAAACTGAAGTTCTCTTTACTTTCAGCAGAAAGTAAGGTTTTCATATGGAGGCAGCTATTAATGTTTCTAAGATCCTATTAGTATGTTCTTCCTAGTGCAGCTTTACAGATTATTTGCTCAGCATGCAGACTGAATAAGTATAATAAAAGGTACACCCCAGACACATGTATTTACTGGTTTAAACAGAACCATGTATCTCTTTATTCTGTTTGAATGAATTACTCTTGGTCTATGTACTGGTCTTCCATGAACATAATTAAATGTTCTGAAATTTCCATTCTTTGCAGTATTATCCATAATTTGTTTTAGCCCAGACAGTTAAATGGCTTTGAATAGTCATAAAACACAAGTAAAATATTTTCCTAGTATTTTATGATTTTTGGATTCCTGGTAATAGAGTAGGTTAAGGATTGGGAGGCTAAAAGAAAGGTTAATGTTTCAACTCCACCAGGTTCTCTGTGGGAGAAAGATGAGCAGTATGCTTCCATAAAGATTTATGGCCTTGGAAAACCAATGGAGGATTTCAGTATGTCCTACAGGGTTTCTATCTGCTGAGATCTACTCAAAAGCAGTGGGCAGGAACTTACACACTGATTCTGCAGGCCTGCTCCTCCTTGATTATGTATTTCCCATCATTGTCTAGTATGCCTTTCCTCCAATGTTAGTTCTGAATCTCCCCCTAGCAGACCAAACATGTCACTCTTTTATCTTTAGCTCTTTACTAGTCTGGATGTCCATGGCACAGAAGTTTCAAGCCAATCCAATTACTCCCTGTTGCATTTGTAACTCTACTCAGTGCATGGGTCATTAGGAAAGATTGGTAATCAATGTATTTTAATACACTAAGTTTAAATACTGTTCTTAACACCTGCTAACTGTATGATTTAAGACAATGTCTATGAGTTCTTTTTGTCTTAATTTTTGTCATCTATAAATTGTGGACAAGAAAAATATGTTATATCATATGTTATATCATATAATTATATGATAATTAAGAATATGTGAGGAAGACTGGCCAAGATGGTGCCCAGGTGATTGGCACATACTGAGGGCTCTTTCATGCAAGGCAGGTCTAGTGTCCAGGTGGCGTAGTGGAAGGATTCTGGTGAGTGGAGAAGCCCCTGGGATAACACCCCCGGCACACACACACACACACACACACACACACGTCCTGAGGTAGAACCCATGAGATCTGTGACCTGATCCTTGGGACATTTCAGCTCATCAGGCTGAGCTGCCCAGCGTGCTGCACCACCACCACTGCTACAAATAGGGATTGACCCACCCACCCCCAGGCTGGGTCTCCACACCAGGAGGTGCTTGGCTGCCCCACCGAGACACACGCAGGTGTGACAGGGCCTCCTGAAGCAGCTGCCAACTGGTGGTGCTCCACTAGGAGAAAATTTTCCCTTTCCACAGCTCCTTTCTCCTCACATGGCAGCGATTCACCCCCAGGATCAGCTCCATCCTTCCATTCACTCAGGACCCCGGTAACTAACCTATGGTCTACCAGTACCTGGCTAGGTGACTTGCAACTGGGGGCGATCCACCCCCATCATTGCCTGGGACCCCTCCACTGGCGCCCCTGCCTTCCCGCCTGCTCCCACCAGCTTCACTCCCACTCCCTGCCTGGGAGGCCTGTGGAGATGCACTCTCTGAACCAGCAACCCTGGGCAATCCCCATCACCCCCCTTGGCTACATGCCTGCTTCCTGAGCCCATACCACTTCTGCCTGATTCCGGTCTGGGCTATGCCACTGCAGCACCTGGGGGCATGTTCCCAGTGCCAGTGGTGGCCCTGAGTGCTACACCTTCCTGCCCCAGTGAATTCCTGCCTGTGCAGGAGGCTACGCTGCGGAGGTATGCTTCCCACAGGTGCAGTTTCTCCCTACTGGCTCAGCACTACAGGCCTTCAGGGACGTGGGGGAGTGCATGCTTGATCTGAAGAGCATATATTTCCCCACACATAACCTGGCTTCAGAGTCCTAGATCAGCACCACCTCCCGTGGCAGCAAGGCTTCCTCCATCTTTGCTTTCTATTAGGCATCTTTAAAAATTGGAGGGAAAAGAAAAAAAAATTTTTAATTAAGACAAAAGCCTGCTAAGCATGCCCTGACAAACAAGGTCAAAGCAGCCCAGGGGCATACATATAGGCTCCAACCTCCACTACAGTCAATGAAACTTCTCACCACTATTGGCCACTAAACCATGGAGGAACTCTGCCTAAAGGGCAGTCTGACCCATGTCTATAGTAGCTCACAGGAAGCCTCCTGAAAACATCCTGAAGAGTAACACAGAGAATGGCCTAAGGGGCCCCTGGTCTCCCAGAAACATGGGGCCTACAAAAAGATTGAGGAAAAATCAACAGACCACCACACTCTCAACTAAAAACCAGAGAGACAAAGCACAGTAGCAGAGTTAATGATGCTCATAGAAGAATCAGATACAGGAAATCTTCAGAAAGGTGCTTGAAGTAATGCAGGAGCTGAGGGAAGCAAGACAGAATAAGGATGCAATAATAGAGGAGATGAAGTCCACGCACCACAGGGAAATACAGGTGCTAAAGGATGAGGTAGCAAAAGCCACACACAAGGTTATAGATTTATTATTAGGCTCGAGGAGGCAGAGAACCATATTAGTGATCTCTAAGACACTCAAATAGATCTCAGCAAGTGTGAACAACAGTCAGATAGGAAAATTAAAGAAGCAGAAGATAACCTGAGATCAATGACAGATACTACGAATAGGAATAATATTCAAATAATCGGTCTACCAGAGCAGGACACACCACACAAGTCGGCAGGCAAGATAGTGAAGGAATTTCTGGAAGAAAGCGTTCCCACCTTAATGAGTGAGAACCAGGTGCTCAAACAGGAAGCAGAAAGGACACCAACTAGACTAAACCCCAAGAGGAACTCACCAAGTCATATAATAGTAAAAATACCCAATAATGGAACACTAAATTTCATCAAACAATTAAAAAGATGAAAAAAGAAATCATGAATTCAACAATCATAGTAGGTGACTTTAATACACCACTATCAGACAAAGACAGATCACTGGGAAAGAAGCTCAGCCAAGAATCTATAGAGCTAAACAATGCAATAAGGAGGCAAGTGGGCCTGATAGACATTTATAGAGTTTTCCATCCAAACGCAAAATTCATTCTTCTCAAGCCCACATAGCTTATTTTCAGGAGTAGACCACATGCTGGAACGCAAGTCAAGACTGAGTAAATTCAAACACATAGAGATTATTCAGACTTTTTTTTTTTGATCACCATGCCATAAAGCTGGACATTAATAAAAGGATGACCAGAAAAGCAAGGAAAATCAATTGGAGGATGAACAACTATCTTCTGTGACATGAACGGATGCTGGCCCAGATTAGAAAGAGTGCTAGGAAGTTTTTAGAAACTAGCAAGAAGGAGAATAGAATTTACCAAAACGTATGGGATACTGCAAAGGCAGTTACCAGAGGTAGCTTGATATCAATAAATGCATATATGAAAAAAGAAGAGAGGCTTATGACTGATAAGTTATCACAAAACCTCCAACAACTAGAACAGAGTCAACAGAACAACTCCTCCAACAGGAAAAGAAAATAAATAATAAACAGCAGTGCAGAGTAAAACCAGTGGGAAGACAAGAGAACGATGGAAAAGATAAATGCAGCAAAAAGCTGATTTTATGAAAGGATCAACAGAATTGACAGACCGCGGGCAAATCTAACCAAGGAAAGGAAGGAGCAAACATCGATAGGCAGGATAAGGGATGAATAGGGAGTAATTACAACAGACCCTAGAGAGATTAAAAAGATAATCGCAAAGAATTTTGGACTGTATTCTAGTGAATTCAGAAATATGGAACAAAGATAAATACTTGGAAAAATAGTCCCTCCCTAGATTAACTCAGATAGAGGTCAGGAACCTCAACAAACCCATAGTGAAAGGAGAAATAGAGGGGTTTATCAAGAGGCTACAAACAATAAAAGCCCTGGGGCTAGATGGCTTCACAGCGGAATTCTACCAAGCATTCAAGGAAGAGTTGACCCTGATCTTCCACAAAGTATTCCATAGCATAGAAAAGGATGGCAAACTCCCAAACTCATTCTATGAAGCCAGCAAAACCTTAATACCCAAACAGGGCAAAGACCCCACAGGTATAGAAAACCACAGACCAATATCTCTAATGGACATAGATGCAAAAATCCTTAACAAAATATTGCCCAATAGAATACAAAAGTCTATAAAACATATCATCCACCACGACCAGGTAGGATTCATCCCAGGGATGCAGGGATGCATCTGAAAATCCATTAATATTATACAGCACATCAATAAGAAAAAGTATAAGAGCCACATGATAATATCCATAGATGCAGAAAAAGTGTTTGACAACAACCAACACCTATTCCTAATTAAGACATTCACGAAGATAGGAATGGAAGATACATTCCTCAAGTGAATACAAGCTATTTATTAAAAGCCAACAATATCAGTCCATGGAGAAAAGATGAAAAAATCCAATTGAAAAAAGGTATAAGACAAGGATGCCCCTTGTCCCCACTTCTATTCAATATCGTACTGGAGGTTCTAGCTAACAACACAAGACAGTGGAAGGACATTAAAGATATCCAAATAGAGTAGGAGGAGGTGAAACTATTGCTATTTGCAGACGACATGATCCTGTACATTGAAAAACTTGAAAGCTCCACACCGGAGTACTGACAACAATAGAGGAATATGGAAGAGTGTCAGGATACAAGATCAGCAAATAGATGCCAATAGATTTGCTATACACATCTGACAGAACCATGGAAGAGGAGATCAAGAAAGCAGTACCCTTCACAGTAGCCAAAACAAAGTAAAATAACTAGGAATATATTTAATTAAAAAAACTAAAGACCAATACAAGGAAAGCTACAAGACCCTACTATAGGAAATCAAAAGCAACCTCCACAAATGGAAGAACATTCCATGCTCATGGATTGGAAGGTTCAACATAGTAAAGATGTCAATCTTCCCCAAAGCACTTTATAAGTTTAGCACTATTCCAATTCAAATACCAACAACCTTCTTCAAAGAACTGGAAAAATCAATCACCAATTTCATATGGAGAGGGAAGAAGCCCAGAATTAGCAGAGAACTCCTCAAGAAGAAGGACTCACTTTATCTGATTTTAATACCTACTACACAGCTACAGTGGTCATACAGCATGGTACTGGCATGATGACAGGCACTCAGACCAGGGGGAAAGAATTAGAAATCCCAGAAGTAAAACCATCAGCATATAGACAACTGATCTTTGATAAAGGTCCCAAAAACTTCAAGTGGGAAGCAGATGCCCTTTTTAACAAGTGGTGCTGGAAACAATGGATAGCCACATGTAGAAAAATGAAACAAGATGTTTACCTCACCCCATGCTCAAGAATAAACTCAAGGTGTACCACAGACCTAGAAGTGTAAAACCCCAAACCATCAGGACCATCAAGGAAGGATTCGGGACAAACCTAACATTATTGTCCCAGGGAATTCAAAGGCTTACTGCAATAGGGAAGGGTACACACAGAGGTGAACTGGAAATCAAAAAATGGGATTTAATAAGAATAAAACATCTCTGTGCCTCAAAAGACTTCACCAAGAGGGTGACAAGACAACCCACAGACTGGGAGAGGATTTTTATTAATGACACATCAGACAAAGGGCTCATTACTAAAATCTGTAACACCCCCATGGCCTGCAAAAAGAGGAAAACAGTTAACCCCTTAAGGAAATGGGCAAAAGAACTGAAAATAATTTTCACTAGGCAGGAGACCTGTATGGCCAACAAACACATGAGAAAGTGTTCCCGTTCATTAGCCATAAGAGAAATGCAAATTAAAAAAACCATGAGATGGCATCTAACACCCCTGAGGCTAGGCCATATCAGAAAATCAGAGAGAAACAAGTGTTGGAGGGGCTGTGGTGAAGTAGGAACCCTCCTCCACTGCTGGTGGTGGTGTAGATTTGTACAGCCACTGTGGAAAGTCATCTGGCGATACTTAAAGAAAATGGAAATTGATCTACCTTATGACGCAGCCATCCTTCTACTGGTCATATACCCAGAGGAGGTAAGAAATAAAACACGACCAGTCATCTGTGCTCCAGTGTTTATTGCGGCACAGTTCACAATCTCCAAGAGCTGGAAACAGCCTAAATTTCCATCAATAGACGAGTGGATTAGTAAACTCTGGCACATACACACAATGGAATACTATGAAGCACAAAAAAGCATGGATGATCACATGAAACATGTTGTTTCATGGGAAGAGTTGGAAGGAATTGTGTTAAGCAAGGTAAACCAATTTCAAAAGGACAAGTACAACATGAGTCCCCTGAGGTAAGTACAATCAGCACAGCAGAAACAGAAGAAAATACACTTATCTCACAATACAAGACAGTTGGGGGAAGGTCAGACCAAACTCAGGGAGGTCCATGTGGATCCAACATACAGAAGGGGAAGGGGAAAGAGGAGAGAACATGGGGGTGGGGAGGAACTAAGATGATGACCTGGGGGAACAGGGCCCTAACACACTCGAGGGGAGAGTATTGATTGTGTCTCCAAAGAATTGGAGTGTGCATACAGACCCCACCATGATGCATCAAACGAGGGGGGCAATGTAACACGTGGAGGAATCCATGAAAAAACTACAGAGCTGGACTACAGAGCTGGCCCCAACCAGAACCAGCCTGACCCCCCACCCTGGAAGTGTGTGCCTCAGAGAATGACACTAGACCTTCTGGTGGGGAAAAGAACCAACCTACCATACCCAGATGGAAGCAAACCAAGGACAAAGAGAAAGGGGCAGTGGGCCTAGGCTCCATATGGGCACACTAAGGCCAGAGGATGAGGTCCCTGCTGGTGGGGCACAGAGAGGATTTTGGGACTACCAACAGCTCAAGACATGTTGTCCCCTAACTGGAGCATACAGAGACAGGGGACAATAATGGGGACACACGGCGAGGAGACAGTGTGGGAATGGAGCATAACAGATCAGCAATCTGAGTAAAGCTGAGCCACAGAGTCCCTGAGGATCCCCAAGAATGGACTTTAGGTGAGGGGGGCAGTCCCAGGAACTCCCTCAGGACCAGGGGGGAGGGTCTTAAGGGGACCAGCAAACAGACCGGGACCTATGTAGGGTTTTTTCTCTTTTTTTCTTTTCTCTCATCTTTTCCTCTTCGCTTTTCTTTCTTCAACCATATGTTTTCTTATTGTTTGGACTAGGGCAAGGATTGTTTGCCTAATTATATAGGTTGGACCGTCAGAGGGATGCCCAGGGAGAAGGCAATGGGGCCAATGGCCCCAGAGGGTAGAGGAGGAAGAAGGAGGTGGGGAGATGGGTGTGGTGAGTGGATGGACGGCATCAGGGACAGGGGGACAACGAGGAAAGCAGAACCAGCATCTAGGAGAGGGTAGAGATCCTGGGAGTATTAGAGCAACACCAAGCTAGTGGAGAGGAAGCATTAACAGGTAGGAGAAGGAGAAAAGTGATGCTGGGCAGGAGGAGGCAAAAAGAAACAGAGATAAGCTCTAGGAAGCAAAGGCATAGATAGGGAGATTAACAGAGGTGTGCACTTATTGAAATACATTAATCCATAACAATAGTGGTATTGGTCTATGTACATATATTTATAAGGCAATACACTGAAGCTGCAGACGGGTCCTGGGCCTTGGCTCATATCTTCCCTCAATACAAGAGCACTTTGTTCTAACAAATTGGCATTCTGTGATGTTCTCTGCCCCCGTACACCATTGCTGAAGACAAAATGGGTACATAAGCAGACACAGTAAAGACAGAGGATGTTGCCCGGATATTAAAAGATATAGAGTCTGGGGTCTTAAAGGATTGAAGTTAAACAAGTAGCCATCCAACAGTGAAGCAACAAGCCCACATGGAAGAATCACACCAGTCGGTGCCATCATGAGGTGTCATTGAGACTAGGCAATGGGCACCAGAAGATTCACAACAAACAGTAAACAAATAAACAAAAATGCATTGGTGAGACTGGAGGGGGGTTGGAGCGGAGCCCCAAA
>NW_022103897.1:1884758-1886722 GCF_000313985.2 Echinops telfairi | reverse complement strand
CTATCTATCTATCTATCTATCTATCTATCTATCTATCTAATCTATCATCTATCTAATATCATAAGTGTGCTGGTCTTGTTTCTCTAGAGAACCCTGTTTAATACACCCTAAGAAGGTGAAAGTAAAGATAAATATTATACCTTTTCTCATTTGCTGATAAGTGTTATCTTTTAAAATAAATTTCTTAAAAAAGAGAACCAAGCTTAAGGTAATAAGGCATAAGTGATTTCCCACCACTATCAATTCAATTCCCACTCACAGTGACCCTATAAGCCAGGGTAGAACTACTCCTGTGGGTTCCCAAGACTGTAACTCATTACATAAGTATAAAGCCTCATCTTTCTCCATGGAGTGGCTGATCATTTTGAACTGCTGACTTTGTGGTTAGCAGCCCAAAGTATAAACACTATGCTACCATAAGTGAATTAGAATCTAGAAAATTATTTTTCACTGTTTGAATATCACAAGTGAATACAAATATGGGAGTATGACCGGTATTAGCGATACCAGACTTCTTAGCCTTTCTATAACTAGATAGTTAGGATACTGGTCGAGGGCTTTAGCCCAACCCATAATCCCTAAAGATGCCCCTGTCCTAATCACTAAAAGTTGTACATATGTTACCTTACATAGTAAAAAATCCTTTGCAGATGTGACTGAATTACATATCTTGAGATGAAATTATCTTAGCTGATCCATGTGGGTCCAATAGAGCTACAAAGGTTCTCATAGGATCGTCAGAGGGAAAGATAAAAAATGGTGTGATGGGAGTGGAAGGAAAGAAGGTTATGTGATGCAGGGCTAGGAGATAGCAATTGGTAATGGCCTTTAGAAGCTGAGACAGACAAAGGATAGACTCTCCATTGGCACCTCGGAAAGAACCAGGCCTGTCAAAATGTGCCCTTAGTCCTGACTCATTAAGGATTTCTGATCCAAAAATCTGTTCTAGAATAAATTTTGCTGTTTGAAGTCAAGACGTTTGTGGTATTTTGCTGTAAGTGTAAACAATGATTACAAGTTTAAGATACACAGAATACTTACCACAAAGTGGTTTAACCATACGTTTTTTTGTGGAGTGATGGACAAACATACGTTTATGCTGAAGGGATAGTCTCAATAAAGAGGACAGAAGATACTTTGAGATAGTGTTCAGTATTTTACTGGCCTTTTAAAAGAGTGGAAGAATATTGCTATTGCTGATTCTAAATTTCCATGCGCTTTAAGGAACAGTTATATGTGTAAACATGCTGTTTTAAATCTGGTGGAAGGAGCCTTACTTTTTCCTTTTCCTTTTTAAATTTATCACTGCACATTTATTCCTGTAGGTAAACATAAAATATTTTATCAAGTTAAAAATAAACACATAAGTAGCATGTAAATCTCATTTGGGTTTTGGTTGACTTTAGAAGGTTTTCAAGAAAATATTCATGTATAATGTCTGTATATGCATCTTGCCAACTCCTCTCAGAGAGGTATTGTTTAGTCCGTGGTTGCTCTGAAAGAATACCTTTTCTTTCACACTCATTTCATTGACAGAGCAGCTCATGTTTGCTCTTTCGGTTTTGTTCTTCCACCTCCCTTGTGTCCTGAAGTTCATGGTTTCTTTTATTACCGTGTGTTTTATTGGTTTCTTATTGACCCCAGTAGTGAGAGATGACTTTCAATCTAGATGTATGAGGATGGCCAAGCACCCAGCCCTTGCCAGTGGATACATGAGATCATCAACTACTTATTAATCACGTATACCTATTCTTAGCCTGCGGAGGGGAGCGCAGATGTCACACAGCGTCATAAGGGTGCATTTCAGAGCAGTAGTAGCTACCGGAGCCTGTGGGGTGCAGACTAGAACTGGACTAGACTTGTTGGCTTCTGCAACTGCGTGAGCCCTTGCTTGATAAACAATTTTTTCTTTATGGACGCATTTAAGAGTTACTGGTTTTGCTTCGCTAGAGAACCCAGCCAAA
>NW_022103897.1:1881455-1883518 GCF_000313985.2 Echinops telfairi | reverse complement strand
TCTAATTTGTTTTGCCCATTCTACTAGGAAGGATCAAATGCTGCGGGCTGAACATCATTGTTGGTAAAGTGGAGAGCCAAAAAGGTGGAGGGAGACCCTGGCAGAGATGGATTGGCCCAGTAGCCACAATGGTAAAATCACATTTCTGGGTGATCATGAGAATTACATAGGAGCAGGCATCATTTTTTTCTTTTGTACATAAGGTCACTCTTAAATGGAACAGACTGACAGCAGCTAACAATACAAACAAACAGCACCAAAAGCAGTTCTTACTCAACACGAACGAAGAAATCCTTTATGAATCTGAGAGAGCCTGGGGGCTATAAGCTTTTGACCACCCTGTATCTCTAAGTATCTCATTAGCGTGCAGACAGATCCCATTGCTGCAGAGAAATTATCACATATCAACAGGTGCAGTTTTATTTGGGTGGCAGTATCCTTGACTAATACATGGTTGCCATTTTCTGACTGTCCCCACCTGCCATCTGCCTCGATGACCTTTGGCTGTCTGTGTACTGTCCGCAGTAATGTGATTGCTTGGACTCCCGGCATTTCCCCTGGCTGCGCTCATCACTGACAGAGCTGCAAGGATAGGTGGCTTCCTCCACAGCACAATGAAAAGATGAATCTTGAAGGAAAACACTCCTGAGTTGACATTTAAACAGGTAATTTGATTTGGGGAAGAGAAATAATTTTAATGCATTGTCATTTTGAATCTGCATTTCCTTGGTGAGATTGAGAACTGGGCAAAATAATGCTTTTAAAGAATACCTAAGGTTTGAGCTGAGGTTATGTATGAAAACGTCCTTACTTTTAAGGTTGAAGCATGCGTATTTTAAATTGGCTACTCAGAGTTACATTTATGCATAAATATAAAACATCATATGTGAAGCAGAAAGAGGGAATGTTAACAATTGTCAGGTTTAGGTGTGGATATGATGGAGTTACTATTATATTGATTCAATTTTTTTGAATTTTATTTTTTCATAATTTTATTTCTTTTTGCATTAGAAAGGTCTGCACGAAGCATTTCAAGGCACATCTATTTCATGTGAAGAGTTGTTTCCTCTTTTGTGATGCCCTGAGATGGAGAATGATGGCTGTGTATTAAAAAGCAGGAAAACAAGCACAATCCCATTTGCTTTTCTGAAGAGGCTGCTGCACAGCAAGGCAAGACTCAGGATCTGGAAACAGTCGTCAAGTACACACCCTTCCTTTCTTGCCTCCACATTTCCTGATCCCGTCTGCTGCCTGCTTCTCTGCAGCCCTAGCCAATAACATGCTTGGGATGGAATCGGAACTCTTTTCAACTGGAGGGTCCCATATGTTCATTATAGAAAATGTGTTTGCATTTTCACTGCAACACACCGCATATACTGACGCTGCCTGACTGTGAATTTGAAACTGGGAGAGAAGAGGGACTGGCAGATGAAGTGAAAGAAAGTTGGTGCGAAGCAGAATTCCTGCCGAAGAGAGTTTCATGGGACGTTGAAGTTATACTTGGCATGGTTTCTCCTTATAGAGTGCTTGGTGTGTTTTTTTGGGGGGGGGAGGGGGGTTTGGTGGGGTGGGTTGTTTCTGGTGTTCCTCGCAAAGGCTGTATCCACTTAGGTGTTAATTTCATCAGTAAAAGAACAGGGCCCTTGAGAGACAATTGTGTCTAGTTTCTGGTTGACTAAACTCTGATTTTAAAGTCATTTGCTGGACATTCTTGACTCTTATTTCGGGGATACCTATGGATTAAGTGAGTGACATATTCTTATTGACTTATATCTTTGTAGATGGATGGATGGATGGATGGATGGATGGATGGATGGATGGATAGGTAGGTGGCTGATAGATGGATGATAATGATCACATAATTTTTGGCTTACATTTGCCTGGCCTTAGAGTGTGCGATTGAAAAATAAATGAGAAAGGTCTAGTATGCAAAGGAAAATAGAAACTTTATTTTCTGAATTGACCTTTTGGGGTTGTTTCCAACAGTCACTGTTTGGAGCTTTGTAGCACCTATCTTTCCAAACCCATTGACCTTCCTGAGGTGTCTAACTTTTCTTCACTTA
>NW_022103897.1:1878202-1880169 GCF_000313985.2 Echinops telfairi | reverse complement strand
AATAAGGAACGGTGTGGGTTTGGGTTGTATCTTTCACCATACTTACTCAAGCTGCATAATGATTAAATAATCAGAGTTATTGTTGTTGCTTGTTGCCCTTGAGTGGGTTCCAATTCGTGGTGAGCCTGTGTACAATGGAAGCGAACACTACTCGGTCCTGACTCATTCTGACAGTTGTTCTTATGTTTGAGTCCACTGATGCAGCCACTGTGTGCATCCATATTATCAAATGTCTTCCTTTTTTCATTGCTCCACTACATTAACAAGCATGATGTCCTTCTCCAGGGACTGGTCTCTCCTAACAACATGCCTAAATGCATGAAAGAAAGTCTCAGTGCTCTCTTTACTTTGCTTTGAAAACTGAGACTTTGGTATCATTTGTCAGGATTTGACTTACTTCCGTTTTGCACCACTCCAATGCTGTTTTGGAAATGAGAGCTCTGTTGTGGTCTTCACCATCAGTCCACTTGTATTGTCATTACAATTTGTCATTTTTTAAGTGTTTATTGTGTGGTTAGATTGTTGCATAAAACTTCAAACTCCTTGACTCATAGTGACCCTATAGGACAGGCTAGACGCATGCGTGTGGATCTCTGGGACTGTAATTCTTTATGGGAGTAGAAAGTCTCATCTTTCTTTTGAGGAAGAATTGATGGTTTTGTGCTTCTAATATATTTATGACACATTAACTACTCAATCATGACAAAATATTTGCAAATAGATACAGGAAGTCATATGTTGAACAAGATTGTTCTCTATGTCAATATCGTCCAATACATATGCAATGCAATCTACAGATATAGACTGCATATGTAATTTTAATTTTCTACCAGTCACAATAAGAAAAAGAAAAATCAGACCAAACTAATTTCAAAATAGCTTTTATTTCATTGAATATGTCAAACTATTTTCATTTCCACATGTAATAAATATAACTATCAATCATATCTTTTCTATGCTTCTTGGCTATAAAAATCTTCTAATTTAGGTGTGCATTTTAAACTTCTAGAAAATCTCACCTGAGACTCACTGAGTCTTAAGTGCATAGTGACTACTGTATTGACCCCTACAGTTCAATGTAATAGTGAATTCTTGAAGATGCTGTGAAGATTATTCTTAATCTAATTTCTGTATTTTAAAAATGAAAGAAAAATACCTACTGAGTTTCAACAATTAGCTCGAGGACACGAAGCAAGTCCATTTAAATCTGGGAGTCTGGGGCTCTTACAACACAAAGCTCTTCATCCTTGATTAGTGCTAGTCCATATCGGCTTCACGTTTGTGGGAAACATGGCTAATTGCCTACCAAATAGCCACTCTCCCTTTCTTTTTAATAACTAAATCATAACATTGGGGAAAGGGCAATCACATAATAAAACCCTACAATTCCCTAGCCTCCCTTGTGCATATGGTTGTTCAGAATGCATCACCCTGGCCAGTGAGTGAAAGGCAGACATCTGATGGAGGTTTCAGGGTAAGTTTCATGTTCTGAAATAGTGCTTCTCTCTTGTCTTTTATTGCCTTTGAGGAATCCAGAGCCCGGAGGTGGCCTACTCACTTCAAAAAGATGTCTTTGGGATAAAAAAAATTGAAGTTAGAACTGCCTTTTTTTTTTTTTTAATGCTGCAGCATTCGTTTTGCTGATGTTAACGTGTTCAAAGTTAAAGATAGTACTCATAATGATACTGATGATAAAAGTCAATATTAAAAAGAAAAGTGGTATTCAATAGGTCAGACTGACCCAGGATGATGCCATCAATATTAAGCTCTGTTGTAATTCGTATACTACGTATATACTTTACTACAACAAAATGTAGTTATCTCACCTCCATAGCACATTATCTTCGTATACTTCAGCAACTGTTAAAATGAAAGAGCTATCTTCTGGGCTAATGATGTACAAGAATTTATGAGTTCATAATTCTTTTCATGGCTATGTCAGGGTCTTTGAAAAATCCAGGTAAGTC
>NW_022103897.1:1875294-1876884 GCF_000313985.2 Echinops telfairi | reverse complement strand
GACAACAGGAGGAAGCACTTCCGGGTTCTTCCTCATCCTCACAACTGTTCTTATGTTTGAGCCCGTTGTTGCGGCCACTGTGTCAATCAGTCTTGTCCAGGGCCTTCCTCTTCGTCACTGCCCTTCCACTGTACCAAGCACGATGTCCTTCTCCAGGGACTGGCCTCTACTCACAACATGCCTAAAGCGATCGCTTGATTGCTGCTTCCATTAGCACTGATTGTGGATCCAAGCAAGAGACAATCCATGAAAATATCAATATTTTCTCAATTTACCATGCTGTTCCCTACTGGTCCTGTTGTCAGGATTTTGGTCTTCTCTACATTGAGTTGTAACCCATACTGAAGGCTGCAAGTGGTTCTTCGTGTGCACTTCGCTTTGAGCAAGTAAGGCTGTGTTGTCCGCATATCGCTCAGACTGTGAATAAGCTTTCCTCTAGTCCTGATGCCTCATTCTTCATTTTCCATCTTCTCTGATGATTTGCTCAGACACATGTTGAATAAGTATGGTGACAGGATATAACCCTGACATACACTCTTCCTGTTTTAAAACCATGCAGCATTTCCTTGTGCTGATCCGTTTGATCCATGAACAAGTTCTGACTGACCACAATGAAGTATTCATAATTCTCACTCTTCTCAAGGCTATTGACAGTTTGTTGTGATCCACCCAGTCAAATGCCATTGCATAGTCAGTAAAACACAAGTAAACATCCTGCTGATATTCTCAACTGTCGGCCAAGATCTAGCTGACAACAAAACCTCCCACGTCCTCTTCTGAATCCTGTGTGAACCCCTGGCCACTCCATGCCAGTCTGCTGCTGCT
Source organism: Echinops telfairi (assembly GCF_000313985.2). Lineage (NCBI taxonomy): Eukaryota > Metazoa > Chordata > Mammalia > Afrosoricida > Tenrecidae > Echinops > Echinops telfairi. Next base: position 1,876,059 of record NW_022103897.1, on the reverse strand, counting down.
ACTGCCCTTGGTGGCTCTTCAGCAAAATTTTACTTACATGTGGTTTTAATGATATTATTCTATAATTTGGGCCTTCTATTGGGCCCCCTTTCTTTGGAATGAGTACAAATATGGATTTCTTCTAATCAGCTAGCCAAGTAGCTGTGTTACAAACTTCCTGGCATAGATAAGTAAGTGCTTCCAGTGCTTCATGAGCTTGCTGAAATGTTTCAGTTGGTATCCCATTAATTTCTGGGGCCTTGATTTTGGCTAATGCTTTCAGTGCAGCTTGAATTTCTCCCATTGCCATCACTGGTTCTTGCTTTTATGTGACCTCCTGAAACAGTGGAATGTTGACTAGTTGCTTTGATACAATAACTCTCTGTATTTTTTCCATCTTCTTTGAATGCTCCTACATCTAACAATACTGCAACTCCAGGCTAGAATTTTTTCTGTACATCTTTCAGTTTAAGATAGACCGAGCCTCTTCTTCCGTTTTTGTTTTCTAACTCTAGAGCTTTGCACGTTTTATTATAATACTTTACTTTCTCTTCTTGAGCTGCCCTTTGACACTACATTTAGCTCTTTGACTTCATCCTTTCTTCCATTTACCTTAGCTAGTCTAATATTTAGAGCAAGTTTCAGAGTCTCTCTATTTTTTTAAGGTATGCATATTTCATTTTAGGAAAATATAATGTTTAACTGGTAGTTTGGGACCATTTGACATGAAGCTATAGCATCTCTCTCCCTTTAGTTGGTAAGCTCAGTTTAAACATTGTTTTTGTT
>NW_022103897.1:1871634-1873416 GCF_000313985.2 Echinops telfairi | reverse complement strand
GTGGTTTATTCCATGGTCAGCCCCTGGTTTGGTTTCAGCTGCCGAAAGAGAGCTTCTTCATCTTCTCTTCCCACAGATGTAGTCAATTTGATTTCTGTGTCTTCCATCTGGAGGCATCCGTGTGCATAGATGCCTTTTTTGTTGTTGAAAAAAAAGTACAGTAATTGCAAGGAAGAAGTTGTTGGTCTTGTAAAATTCTGTCATGAGATATTCAGCTTCATTTCTATGACCAAAGACCATATTTTCGAACGAAAGTTCCTTCCTATTTGTTTTCAATGTGTGCATTCCAATCACCAATTATCAATGCAACTTGAATTCATGTTTGAACAATTTCAGACTCAAGAAATTGGTAGAAACCTTTAGTTTCTGTACTAATAGCTTTTGTGGTTGGTACATAAATTTGAGTAACAGTTATATTGTTTGGATTCCCTTGAAAGCAGATATATATATATATATTTCTATCACAGACAGCATTGTACTTCAAGAGAGGTCTTGAAATGTCCTTTTTGATAATACATGCAATGTTTGTTTCATTCCCAGAGTAGTGAACCATATGACTTTCTGATTCAAAATGGCCAATCTCAATCCATTTCAGCTCACGAATGCTCAGGATACCAATCTTTATGCATTCCATTTCATTTTTTTCATAACTTCCAATTTTCCTAGATCCATACTTCATACATTTAGAGTTCCCATTATTAGTAGATTTTTGTCGTTGTTTCTTCTCACTCTGAGTCATGTCCCCTCAGCAAATGAGAGTCACAAAGGTTTTATTACCACAAAGGCTTTACTGTAACAGGCTGTCCCCCGTTTATGTCAGTTTGGACTTCTCTGATGTGAGAATGCAATTCTTTCTCACTCATATTTTGAGTGGCTCCTTTGTTGGCACTATCTACAACAAGGTTCTGGTTTTATTCATTAGTCCAGTATTTTACAATGTTGCAAGCCTGTTTACAAGGTTTTCATCGGATATCGCCTCTAAAGTGGGTAGTGGATTTCTTCTTTGTCGTCTTCCTTAGTCTGCAACCTCTCCTGAAATCCGTTCACTTTGGCTAACCCTGCGGGTGTTTGAAATACCAGTGACATAGTTTTCAGCATCACAGCAATGTGCAAGAAACCACAGTCTGACAAACTAACAGACAAGTGGTACATAATGGAAGATAATACACATGAAGCACTTAGTTATTCTTTGTAAATGGTCAGTATACAATAACTGACAATGGTATATCAGCATTGCAATTATTTCACCATTGTTTTAATTACTAATATTATGAATAGCAATTATTCAATAAGATTTCTTATACTAATAGCAATTCTTATTACTCTTCCTCCAAATATTTTCTTGCTGCAAACTTTAAAGAGCTGCTCTACAGTGTTGCATAACCTGGATAGATCTCTAGAGTCACTTCAATAAATTTAATTTTGACTTTTGTATTCATTTCCTAAAATAGCCAATCTAAGATCCTGGATAACGCTGTAGTCTTCGTTGCATTCTTAACAGCTGGTGTTAAGAATGTCCTTTGGGTGAAAAATAACAAAAGTTCTTCCTAGTGAAAGTCACTTGTATTGTTACTCAATTTAATAAAAAATTATCTGTTAATACTAATGTAACAATGTGTCTGATAGGACACTTTCTAACTTCAGATATGTGGCGATGATCCTGAAACAAAAAATAATAGAGGCTAACTACGTCTTCATTTTAAAGAGAACAATGATAGGTTCTGGATATATCTTTGCAGTACTTATTAAAATCAGCCAGCTGGTACTGTGACCATTCTCCCT
>NW_022103897.1:1853749-1871002 GCF_000313985.2 Echinops telfairi | reverse complement strand
AGCAGCCTACCAGCATGAGACTAAGAGCCTTGAACTTGATGTCTGGTTGGTATTTTCACTTGAGTTTGGGACTAGACCTTTGTCATACTCCAGAGATTAAAATACTAAGGTGAGATTCTCCTAAAACAGGAGCCACCAATAATTGATTTGTTATGGAAAATGCTTTCGACATTATCATGGTACACGAATACAAATTCACAAGAAGGCATGAAGAGAATAATGGAGAAGAACAAAACACCAAACTCTTTCGTTTGTACAAATTTAGATTTCTTGTGAAATCAGTCTATCCAATTGTGCTCACAGAAACCACATGAGGTTGAAGATGGAAAGGAAGTTGTAAAAGGCTCCAAGTAGGTGGATACATCATCAAACCCTTGTCCTTACAGATTGAGTTAGTAAAAGTGTAGACATTCCGAAGCAGCCCTCTGACCCAGTACCAAGCTCATTCCATTATACTACACTCCCTTCCTTCTGTCATAATAAGTTGTTAGCTGTCCTCACCTTGGCCCCCAGACACAGAGTGACCCCACACACAATGGAACAAAATGCTACTCAGTCTTAGGCCACCTTCCTGATCCCCATGGTGGGTTGCCGATCAAACCTTTGTGATCCATGGGCTTTCAAGGGGTGATTTTTCAGGCCCTTTTCACTAAACCATCAACTTTAGCAGCTCATCCTGTTCAGCAACATAACAAAATGCAAGCTCCCAGTGAGGAACTTGCATAGACTGGGCTTGAGGTGTGTTGGCTAGGAAATGGATCCAAGTTTCCCTCATAGAAGGTGAGAATCTCACCAATGCTCCTTCCCCTACCTAGCAAGGGATCTGTTTATATCGCAGTTTAAAATTAACAAAGGACTTGGGTGGGCACTGCCTTGCCAAAGACGTTTAATCTGAAGACAATTCTGTTTAACAATGTGTCAAAACAGCCATTAAAGGTGTTTCTAAGGGCATTATCTTTGCACTGTAGGGAGTCCATGTGATGTACAGAAAACACCGACTGCAAATCTGAAGACTTGCATTCCACCAAGCGCATAGCAAAGAACAGCATCTACAGTTTGATTTGAGATTCAAAATCTTGATAGGCTATTTGGCAGCTATGGGGTGTAAGACACAATTCTTAACCGATTGACTCCTCAGTTTCTTCATGCCTAAATGGGGGGAATGTAATCTACTTCATAGGATTGTTGAGAGGAAAGTATATGGAACCCAATAGGGCTTCAATAACTATGAGTTTATCAAGTCATTCATCAATACCCTTTCTTCCCTGCCAATCTATGAAAACTCTAGTGTTGATAAAATGTAGGAATGTGTGTCTGTATATATATCTGTATATACACATATATGTATCTGTATATATATATACACTCATTAAACATACCACATATACACATATATATGCACACACCATGTATATACACATACACACACATTTATATGAAAACTATATAAAGTGAAATGTACTTTAAAATATTTCTTTTTATTATTCTCTTTCTGAGAGATATCTTTCTGAACTATGGGAGCTTAGAGTGAGGCTAAAATGGGGGAATTTCTTTTCATTTTATGAGACAACATTCTCCTCTCTAAAGACCAATTTGCTCTACATTAATTAGGTCAATATATATGTATATACAGACACATATATATTCCCTAATATGTAAAATCAGGAAAATGAGTTTACATTTTAAATATTTTTATAAATTATACATATATAAATTTCCTGATTATAAAATCCTATATAGTAATTGTAGAAAATATGGCAAATATTCCAAAACCTTTTCTTTCAGGTCCTTTTTTGGACAAGACTATGTCTCCAAACTGGACTGGATTTTACTTTTTTTTTTGTATATTAAATCTGAATTTACTACTATCTAGTAGGATTTTTATTAATCACTTTCAAATTAATAGACTATTTGAATTAGTAAACAACAAAAAGAGGAAGTACAATTTGTAAATTAGAAGTAGAGAAAATAAATTTAATTTGTTTTCAGATCATCGGTTTTAACATTCAACAATTCATACACATTTTGTTTCAACTCATCCATTGCAAATCGTCAGTGTACCATTGCTTGTCCCTCTGTCTCTCTGTGTTTCCTGTTTTCATTTTTCCTTTCCTAACCCTCTGAACTTTGTCATTGGGTCAATGCTACCAGTTGACCTTTGTGGTTGATTATCCCCCCCGCAGCAGTGAGTTCAGTGTCAGACCTTCATTTGTGTACGCCCACTTGTCTCTAGCTGAGTAATAACCCTGGTAGATTTCATCCTTTTGAATGTTGCCCTACCCTTCTCCCACCCTGTAAATGTACTTTCTTAAAGGTGTTTTGTTACAGAAAGACCCACAATAGATGGATTGACACACGGTTGAAATAATGGGCTCAAACATAAGAGGATGGGACAGGGGTGTTCTTCTGTTTCACATAGTGTGAATATAAGTCATACCTGAATAGAAGGCACCTCACAAGAGCAACATAACAGAGTTACAGAAGAAAATGCAACATGTATGTATATAGATTATAGAAGTAAGAGAAATCAAACACTTGTGTAAACATCCCCGAGATTTAGGAAGACAGCACTACTCGTTCTAGAAGTCCAGGACTTGGAAAAGCCTTTACTGGTAAGGAGTAAAGCCTTCACTATGGATTAGAATGAATGTAAAGTAATCAGTATCCCCACAGCTGGACCAGCAGACAGCGTCTTAATAAGTGGAGACATGGTTGCAGTTGTCCCAGTTTTCAGCTTACTTGGTTCACAATCAACACCTGTGAAAGCAACACAAAAGAATCAAATGGTGCATTACAATGGACACATTAGCTACACAAATCTCTTTAAATTGTTAAAAATCAAAGATGTCACTTGGAGGACTAATGTGTGCCTGACATAGGCCATGATATTTGCAAATGTTTCCTATGCTTGTGAGAGCTGGACAATGAATAAGAAAGATTGGAGAAGAACTGATGCGTTCGAATTATGGTGCTGGTGAAGACGAATGAACGTGCCATGGCCTTCTACAAGAACAAACAAGTCTGTCTTGGAGGAAATAGAGCCAGAATGCTCCTTAGAAGCAAGAATGGTTAAGACTCTGTCCCGTGTTTTAGACTCATTAGCAGGAGAGCCAAGTCTCTGTAAAAGGACTTTATGCTTGGTGAGCTAGCGGTTATTGCTGTTAGTTACTGTCAATTCAGTTCTGATTCATAGCAACCTTATGTACAACAGAACGAAACGCTGCTCAGTCCCTTGCCATTCTCACAATCGTTATGATGGTGGAGCTCGTTGTTGCAGCCACGGGTCAATCCATCTTGTCAAGGCCCTTCCTCTTTTTTACTGCCCCCCTACTTTACAAAGCATGATATCCTTCTCCATGGACTGATCTCTCCTGCCAACATGTTCAAAGTATATAAGACAAATTCTCTTCATCTGTGCCTTTAGGGAGCATTCTGGATTTACTTCTTCCAAGACAAATCTGTTTGTTCTTTTGGCAGCCAGTGGTACTTTTAATATTCTTCACCAACACCATAGTTCAAATGCACCGATTCTTCTTTGGTCTTCCTTATGCAATGTTGAACTCTCCCATGCATATGAGGTGATTGAAAATACCATGGCCTGGTTCAGGTTCACCTTAATCAGTGAGAAAGAGGAAGACCCTCAAGAATATGGATTGACAGAGTGACTGAAATGATGGGTTTAAATATAGCATTTATAAGGATAATGTAGGACTGGGAAGTGCATCATTCTGTTGTACACAGGGTTGCTATGAATTGGAGTCAACTCAAGAACACCTAACAACAACAATACAAGAAGCCTGCTTAGCAATCCCTCTAAGCTGGATTCCTCCTCTCATTTCTCTAGAAGTAACTGCTCTCCTCAGGTGATAGTCAAAATGCTTATATGTCATTGCAGGCCATTTAGTTATTTACTATTAATATATATCATATCATATCATTCCATAGTTCAATCACGTCAAGCAGATTTTGTGTAATTGCCACCACAATCAGTTTCCAAACATTCTTTTTCTACATGGACCCATTGACATAATCTCCCCTTTACCCTCCTCCACCACTGAAACCTCCCAAGCCCTTAATCTATTTGCTGTCTATGTGAGTTCATCAATCCTGAATTTCCTATATCAAAAAATGGAAAACCATGTAACAACTTCAAGAGAGTGGCCTCAAATTACATGACACGCCTGAGAGTCATCCTAATATGGACAAGCAGAAACCAAACAGAACAACACAAACCAAAGATACAGACAATTTAGGAAACCAGACCAGGTCCAGCAGACATCATAGTGGGGGATCTGCAGAAATTTTAACTGTTCAAGTCAGATTTATGCCTTTGATCTTCTATACTCATCTTTCCAAAGCTCTTTTTTCAGTGACAACTTTCCTCCCACCCCTCAATTGTGGATATAGGGAGTTCTCCCAAGACTAATTTTGTGTGTAGTCTCCACAAATGAATCTTGGGCTCCCACTATCAATCGTAGCCTTCTGTACAGAGGGTCCTCACAGTTTAGGCTCTGATACTAGTCCTGCCTCTGACTTCAAATTATATGGTTTATCATCCTTTAGTGACTGATGATGACATGCTTCATCCATTTGGACATAGTTGGCATCTCACTTATATGGCTGCTTGTTTAGAGACGAGCTTTTAAGACCTCAGATGCTATTTTATCTGCTAGCCAGGCACTATCTACACTTTTCACCACATTTTGCTGTAGCACCCATATCTTCTTTGTTCCCTTCCTGAAGGCAAGTATCAAGCAGGGCCATGAGGTAAGAACTAATTGTTCTTAAATTGAAGCTAGGATTTAGTGTGAACCCAAACCTATTCCTGGATCTATGTTCATTTTTTTTTGGTGGGTTTTTTTTCCTTTTAATTTTTTATTACTTGGGGGTTAATACATATGTCATATCATTCCATAGTTAAATCTCATCAAAAAATTTTTGTGATTTCTTCCATAATCAGTTTCCCAACATACTTGTCCTTCTTCATCTCCCCCACACCCCATAAGCTTCCCCCAACCCCTATATCCTTGTTCTATGTGCTGTTCCTATAGATGTATCAATCCTGTATTTCATTTACTGAAAAACAGAAAAAACTAACACATCTTCCATAGGGTGACCCCCACTGACATGGAACCTCTGAAATACATCCTACTAAGAACAGGCATAAGCAGAATGTCCATCACCCATTTGCCAGAATGATGTATATCTTAATGCAGCATGTAGGGTGTTGATTAAGCAGGACCTTAATTGTCCACATAACCAACAGTTCACCACTCTTGGTACAGCTGTCTTTTGCTTCCTCAGACACCATGAATTTTCCAACTTAAGTCTTCAGGTTACAAGGGTGTATGAGGTAGTGCCCAATTCATCCAGGGGAGATCCCGCTTGGCATCTCATTGCTGTGGCCTCTGGAGCATGCCAGAGTTGATCTTTTACAGAAAATGCCACAGTGAAGTGTGCTAGCTCTACAAGAAAACTAAGCAATAACTAAGCAATACTTGTTTGCATGTTATTGGTTATAATATTGAATTTACATATTTGAGAAGAACTAACTCCTTTATAATGGTGAGATGCCCACCAAAGACCAAACAAATCTCTCCATTAATGCAAGTTGCCTTTTCCCTGACTTTAGGGAAATATTTTCCTTTTTCCTGGCTTTGGGAAAAATACTAAATTAAATGCTGTTTTAGATTGATGTTAGCTCCTATACTTGTACACACAGAAACCTATAGCCCAGTCTTAGACAGTGACTTCTGAGGGGTTCTACTCACTCAGTTAAATGTATTTATCATCTATGCCCTGCAGGTTTGATAAAGAATTTAAAGGAGCTGAAGCAACAACAATCAAAAGCACTCCCATTCACATATTTACAACAGGATAACTAAAATACAGGTAGAAAAAAGTAACCAGAAGTCATATATTTTAGAAGAGTCAAACAAATCTGCTAGGTACTGGGTTCTACTGCAATTGAATCACATATTTTGCTCTTGTTGATTAGCAGTTAACATTAAAAAGAAAACATGATGGGCATTGTTCTTCTCTTATAACATGCAGAATCTTGATGCTGTTAGGAAAGGAAATTTTGTCCAGCTTTTAATTTCTAAGAGGAATTTATCAAATGGAGTCACTTATAAACACTATTGAGTTGTAATTCTGCAGCTTTGCCCATCCCCTTCATGTTTGGTAAAGTAGAGGGACCTCAAAAAAGAGGAGTACCCTCAATGCGATGGTTTGACATTTTGGCTGAAAAAATGGGCTCAGGTATAGGAACAATTATGAGGCTGGCACAGCACTGGACAGTGTTTCCTTCTATTGTGCACAGGTCATTATGGGTTGGAACCAACTCACTGGCACCTAAAACCAATAATAACAATATCATATCTCAAGATATGCGTTTTTAGCTCACTAAAAGATATTTCTTTCTGAGCTATTTTCCTTATTTAGCCTAAATGCTCTTTGAAGACATGGATTGTGTCCATTCCTCCCCCTAATGTATTTTCCCAATACCAAGCATGAATAAATGTGTATTGAATGACTGCTTGGATAATGAAGGAATGCCTGAACAAACTATTTTGAGAGTTCAGCCATTGGTATCTTTCATCTGTCACTAAAAGCAAAGGACTTGGGATAGTGATTTAAGAGTTCATTTATTCAACAACGTTTTCATAGTCACTTGCTACATGCCAGGCATATGTTATATTTTAAGAGGGGTTAATGATTAAAATATATAAATGCTCAATGATGAGAAATAATTCAGAGGGGGAGAGGGAACACCTCACAATGCAGAAAAGGATGAGGAGAGAAAAAAATCAAACGACTGCAGTGGATGGGTAGAGAAAGGTTAAGATCTAATACAGAGGCATTACTTACATATCCAGGCTTCTTATGATTGAAACATAGAGGAATAAAAACCATAATGAGCTAGTGCTAATAGTTTCAAGGCAAGTAATGGTATTGAGACTGTGTTTGAGAGAAAGGAGATTTAACCTATTTTCAGAACTACACAAAATTATGGACATATGCTCCCATTTTGATACCTATGGAGAGTTTTGTACATATTTACTACATATCCAGGTAGTAAGTGTACAAGTTTTGGGTTGGGGGTAGGTTAGGGCAAACGGTTAGGGAGGTGACTGGGAGGAGGAATAAATTCTTGTTCACACCGAGACTTCTTACTGCAGCAGCGTTACAACAGTAATGTTTTTCAGGAAAGAACTCGAGAATTAATTTTCAATTGGAAGTCTAAATGTAATTTAGGTAGGCAAAAAGTAATTTCCTGGGTTGGATTTAGGCCAGGACATTGGAATTAACACCCCATCTCTTGCAAAATTGCCAGGGGATCTCTAATAATCACACCGGAGCATGACCTCAGATTTACAGCTCCAGTGTAGGCTGGTATCTTCAGAGGATGCTCCACTTAGCACTCAGCACAGACTGAGGAGACAAATGACACCTAAATGCTACTGCCTGATTTACATACACTCTGAGCTTCCACTAGCACCTGCGTTTTCCTAGAGAGCGCCTGTGTGGAAGGACTGCCAAGACTTTGCCCTGTCAAATAAGACAAGCTCAGATCAATTGATATGAAAGGACATCTGGGCCAAGAAACTTAAAAATAAAATGTGTCAAAAGATTCTTGCTGTGGTGATTATTTACTTTAAGCAGGCAAATGCATACATATGAATATTACAGAAATGGTACAGGTAGCAAATGAAGAATTAAGAAACCTGAACTGGGCTTTCCTCTCTACAGCTAACAAAATGTGTTAAATCTGGAAAAACATTTCAGATCGAGAACACTCAGTGTTGCTCATATGTACCTAGCCTACAATGGAAACCTTTAAAAAATGCCCCAAACCAAACCCCCTGCCATTCAAGTCCACAGGGATATTGTAGGACAGAATAAAGTGTCCCGCAGGGCTTCAAAGGATGTAGAACTCTAGCAAACAGATTGCAACATCTTTCTTCCACAGAGAAGTTGATGGATTTGAACTCCTGACTTTTTAATTAGCAGCCAAGCACTTAACCACTGTAATAGGGTTTCTTTTTAAATTGCTTACCAGGGTTAAAATACAAACTGCATAATTTGTCACCTGGAAGTCTCTCTAACTTTCATACCTGTTACTCTACCTCGTCTCCATGATATTAACTGGACACAGCCCAGGCGACACAGTGGGCTGCTAACCGGTAGGTAGATGGTTCAACCCTACCAATATGAAAAGGCTGGTGTGGCATTAACTGACTTGAAGTGGGGTTTCAGATTTATGGACTCCAAAACAATATGTATGACTAGGGAAGGAGACAACAGGAAGAGTGCTTGTTATAAAAGCATTCCTTTATTAAGACATTTGATAGCAGGAGACAGTACACTGACATCTGAAGAGCAGGAGATTGCTGAACGTATTACTTATAGTTGAGATTGTCGTTGAGAATTATAGTTGAGTTAGAGTTGCATTGTGACAAAAGCAGGGTCACACAGTGGGTTGTACCCAGAGAAACAGAAAGACAGAAGAGCTTTTGGTGGATTGGGAGTTTCATTACAGGAGGAATACTGATAGGAGGCATACAGAATCAAACAACATATTCCATTGGGTAAATCTGCTGCACGAGATCTCCCTTTAGAGTATTCAAAAGCACAGATGTTACATTGAGGATGATGGTACGCCTGACCCAAGCCATGGTATTTTCAATCACTTCGTATGCATGTGAAAGGTGAACATTGGCTAAGGATGCCCAAAGAAGCAATGTGGAGCACTTCACTATGTTCATGCTGAACCTGTGCATTGACACCAAACCAGTTGATGGAATATAAATTGAATATGAACCACAGAATCTGCTCTCACATAGAGACCTAGATGAAGGAGCCTGTGGTTTTGAAGCTCGGGGCTTCAGGTAGATGCAGAAACCCTAGTAAATCTACATGAGGTCAACAGAGGATGGGGCACCATAGTCATTGTTTGGCATCTGCCTGAAGCTGGGAGGAAGGAAAAAAAAATTCGTTATAGCTTCTTCAGAGTCCTAGAAAGGTACACTAAACTAATGGCTGGCAGTTCAAATCCACTCAGAGGTTCGTTGGAAAGGCCTGGCAGTCTACTTTTAAAAGACCACAACCTTGGAAACCCCATCAAGTACAATTCTACTGTGGAGCACACGAGTCCCCATGAGGTGAGATTGACTTCATGATAATGGATTATCCCTTTTCTAGTCCAGTATTTTCCATTTTCCTGAAAAAGTAAGAAACCAGATGGTGACAGTGTCTGGGAACCATCTTTTTCCTGTGTCAGATCCCGATGATGCAGTGGACAGATAGATGAGCAATGGATCTTCCAGATACCAGGTCAAAGGACAGCCAAAGCAAGAGCAGAACACTGGCTCCAGTTCACCAAAGCACCTTATGCCCAAGGCTGACCGCCTCCGGGTTCGCCTTTCTGTTTGCTTGTTTTCCTTGGGAGGATGCGCTCTCTGGGTGTGCTGCCGGCATGGTATTGCCATCTCACTTTCAAAGTCTCCTGTTCACACAGGTGAAACCATTGAAGGCCATTCGACTTTGATGGGTGGTTTCTTTCAATGCCAATTTAAAATTATTTTCATAAGTATATACGTGTTTGAAACCAGAAAAAAAGGAAAAAAAATTGTGGAAGGTGGAGTGCTAATAGAAACCAGAAATCCATTACAATGTACTTTGCAAATACTGTAGGTAATTAAAGACTTTTAAGGGCAACTACAGTATTATTTACTTGACGTGGAACTCTTACAGGCTATTATGTAAATACACATTGAGCACATTTTAAACGTGCATGCTATTTACTATTCATAAGTGTTGTTAATATGTATTTGATTTAACCCTAAGGAGCCATTTCAGGCTCTTATGTGAATTTACATTTATGAATGTTTTTATAAAATGCATATTATTTACCCAATAGGCAGTCCTGCCACAAGAAATGCTAGCAATAATTGCCAATTTAACTTCACATGAGTTCCTAGGCAATTGTTCCTTAGGTCTGGCTGTGGGTTGGACACCCCTAAATAGCCCTTGCTTTTCAGAAACCTGAAAGCAAAGACCCATAGGCTGTTCAAATGAAAGAATATTCCAGTCTGGTTTGATGGTTCTGGGGGTTTAGTATCACATAAAATAAGGTCAGGACATGTCTCATCTTAGAAAATAAAATAAGGATTTTAGCACTGAAGATGGCAGTCTATAAAGTATCTATGTGTGGTCATCAAGGGGGCCTGATGGTGTAGTTAGCTACAACTGAGCTGCTAATCACAAGGCCAGTGGTTCAAACCCATCAGCATTTCCATGAAGGAAAGATGAGAATGTCTACTGTGACCACCACTTGTTTGTCAGTTTGTCCTGCTGTGGTGGCTTGTGTGCTGCTGTGGTGCTGGAAACTATGTCACATTATTGTCTCTGAAGTCAACATCCACAAAATAATACAGCTTGGAAGTGCAGCCAGTGTGCTCCTCAGAAAGTAGTATGCTTTTTGTCACACATACTTTGTACACAATATTATGTGAGACTAGGCTTGGAGAAAGATATCATGCTTAGTAAAGTAGAGGGTCAACAACAACAACAACAGCAACAACAAAATAGGAAGCCCCTCAAAGAGATGGATTGACACACTGGCTACAAGGATGGACTTCACCCTAATTGGGCAGCATTTCCCTCTGCTACACAAGGAGGGGGCAATCTGAAGGCATCTATTAACATCTGATTGCAGAGTGAGCGCTTAACAACTGAACTGAATTCTTCCTTTTCCCCACCCTTCCTCATTCCCTTCCTTCCCTCTTCCTTTCATGTCAGGATGGAAACCTTCCTGCCCCATTCACTTTCTCAGAGACTGCAATAACACTCCCCACCCCACCCCCTTCACTGCACACGCTAACACACACATACATGGCATATGCGGTGAATGCCTGCTGGCAATACACACACCATATGCAAAATTTACACATGGAATCTGTTCCATGACTCGTGCGCCCCTCAGTCAGATCAAGGATTAAACAGGGCTCCTGTAAATATATATAAAGTTTAAGGGAACAGCCTAGTTGCCATCCTCTCCCTAACTGCGCTACTAAAGGGGCCAGTTGGACAAAGCCCACGTTTCTCACGGTCTCTACCTTCCCACACCTCATTGCCTTGTCAATAGTCTTTTCTGTGGATGTCTCCACTTACCTTAATCAAGAAGAATTAGGGCAAACTACTTGTTGCCACTCTAGCCAAGTAACCTAGGGCTCTGAGTCTGTATGACTCCCTGCACTTCCAACCTAACAGTCCCTCTGTCTTCCTCTAGCCTTCTGGGCTTGATCACAAGTTAGAAGGATGCTGCTATTATTTATAGACTACCTGTACAGCCTTTCTTTCTCTACCAGCTACTTAAAGCTTGTTTCTTCTGCATCAGGACTCTGTCCTCATTGCCAGCACAGTCTCATTGCTCACTTGTGGGTTCATTAATTGTCTCTAATTGTAGACTCCAGAGAGCCTACAAATGACAAGAGCTATCAGACAAGGTCTGGGAGAGTTTCTTCAGGAGAGGTCCCTTGTCCCCAGTGGCATGCCTCATTGCCTAACCCTGACTGTTTTCACCAAACCCAAGAAGTTCCAGAGTGCCAAGACTCAGGACCCAGTAGCCATTGGCAGCTCCTGCAGGTGGATGAGGAGGAGCTTAATGCCTACTTAACTTTGATCCAGTGAATGACTATGCATGAGTGCATCATGCTCTCCCACGTCCCCTGACACTTGTACAACCCTATACCTACTTATTTTGGAAACCAAAAGTATTTTGTTTGCTCAATTACTTTCCAAAACCAGAGACAGGGGCCCAATCAAGTTGTCTGTCTCACACACTAATGAAAAGATTTCTTTGAGAGAGTCCTTCTAGACCAATAGCTCTCAACCTTCCTCATGCCGCGGCCCTTTCATACAGTTCCTCATGTGGTGGTGACCCCCCCATCACAAAATTATTTTCGTTGCTACTTCATAACTGTCATTTTGCTACTGTTTTGAATTGGGCAACCCCTATGAAAGGGTCATTCGACCCCCAAAGGAGTCACAACCCACAGGTTGAAAACCACTGTTCTAGATTGTCATTTCCTACACCTTCCTTCTGGGTTTAGGTGGATGGGTGTGCCGTTTGAAGAGACACAGTAAGTGCTTTGGATTTTTTGTTTCATTTGGGGGAAGCAGGGACTTGCTGCTGGTCTCATGACCAGTCATGCAAGTAGACTGGTGTGTGAAGTCTGATTCCAACCTAGGAGATTAGAAGGCAAAAGAAAGCCAGTCAAGCTGTTTCCATGGCAAAGGCAGGAGACTGTGGCTGGGCTCTTGAGATTGTCCTGTAGTCCTGGCCTGCTGTTTGCAAACTTGCTGGTAACTTGACCCACTGGAAGGCTTGCTACCAGATTTTTACTAGCAGAAAGGGAATAGAGAGTCTTTATCTCTGAAATGCTTTTACGAGGAGATAGCTAGTCTGTCGGAGCCCTGGTGGTGCAGGGGCTAAGTGATCCCCATCTAGGAGAAAGTTTGGTTGTTCAAATCCACCCAAGACCTCCATAGGAAGTGACTGACAATCTGCTTCAAAGCACTGCAGTCTAGACAATCTTGTCCCATGGAATCATGACGAGGCAAAACAGAGTCTGTGGCATCCAACAACAACAACAGGAGTCCCTGCATCATGAAAATGGTGCAGCTTTCTAAAGGTGGGTGGCTCAAATCTACTCAGAAATACTTCAGAAAAAAGGTCTGACGATCAATTTCTGAAAGACCACAGGCATTAGAAAGCCTTGGGAA
The DNA here is from genome assembly GCF_000313985.2 of Echinops telfairi. Lineage (NCBI taxonomy): Eukaryota > Metazoa > Chordata > Mammalia > Afrosoricida > Tenrecidae > Echinops > Echinops telfairi. The sequence goes on along the minus strand of NW_022103897.1, from coordinate 1,858,213 downwards.
CACATGAGTTTCTGAAGCACATGAGTCAACGTGAATAGGAATTAACAATTACATCTTTTTTTTTTAAAACTTTCTTCATCCCGATTAGTTATTATAAATGAACCTGGAACCTGGAATGTATAGATTTGTGAGAATTCCATGGTGAGCCAATTAGCCAGTAAGAAGTGGAGGTTTTTATAACTTAAATAGTTCCTACTATGTAAGTAATGCCATGCATGCATTGCTTAAACTGGTGATGTTTCCTCATGAAAGTGAGTTGAGCTAACGGGATGAGCCCTCACTCTGAGGACCATTCATGCCCGAGTATTGCAAATGCCCACATTCTCTGTGGATGAGTAGTAGAGTTTAGAATTCATAAGTCCTATGATTCTAGAGTGTCTCCTTAAACAATGAGATTTTTGGTGATTTTTCAAATTCTATTTGGAGGATCCTGAGGGAGCAAGGAACCTCAGAAACTTTGACTCTAATTCAGAAATAACTAATTCTGCCACCTCAGACAAGTTACTTAACTCCTCCATTCCACATTGACTATATTTGTAAATGCATAACCAACGAGTGACTGTGGAATTGACTCTATAAACAATTGTTAACTCATGGATCAGAGTAGAATTGAGTGCTCTAGGGGTTTCAATGGCAGGTTTCAGGAATGTAAATAAGCAGGCCTTTCTTCTGAGGTGCCAGTGGGTGAACTTGAACCTCAAGCCTTACAAGTATGTCTATGCATTGACAATTTGTAGCACCCAAGTACTCCCCATAAGCAAACAAAAACTATCTCAAAGGGATGATGTGAGCAATGAATGGGTAACCCCCCCAACCAACTCATTGCTGCAGAGGAGATTCAACCCATAGCAGCTCTCTGGGATGGGGCCCAACTGCTCCATAGGGTGTCTGGAGCTGGGACTCTTTACAGAGACCAATTCTCTCCTCTTTCTCCTGTGGAGAAGTTGGTGGGTTCAAACTACCAACTCTTCAGCTAGCAGATCAAGGCATCACCATCTGTGCCACAAGCACTCCTTATTGAATGGATAATCTAATAGTATTGCTTGATGCCAGTATCAGGTTTCGGCCACTTGAGAGTTTATTCGTTTTCATTCTGGTTTCCCTTTGCATCTTCTCCAGCATCTAATAAGCACCGTGCCGGCTACTAAGAAAGAGTGTTCAATATTCCGCAACACTTTCCCCGTAATTTCACTTGCAGTAAGCATTTCACAGAGTTCCTACATTTAGTAATTGCACTTTTTAACTTTATTAATTTCAGACATGGCAATCGTGCATTTCCCTTTTATCCTATGGATTCAAATGTGAATTTTTCTTTCAAAAATATTGGAAAATTTAAATGAGCAGCATAATATTTTAAACAAAGTGTTCATGGGTTATATTCTGGGGACTTGGCCATAGGCCAGGTGTCTGAGCCATCATCAGTTTTTAATGTATGCATTAGATTGTTGTTCTGTGTCCTGCTGATTAGATTCTATAGGACAGACTAAAACTGCCTCACTGTGCTTCTCCAGCTGCAACTTCCTTCATAGGAGCAGATCGCGAGGTCTTCTCTCCTCCCGAGATGCTGTGAATTCAAACCGTTGACTGGTCAGTTAGCAAACAAACGCTTAGACACCACACCCCCAGGACTCCTTATTGTTAGATGAAGCCACATGAAATTGCCATTAAAAAAATAAGTCAACAATCTGTGAAAATTAGAAATATCTGTGGCTCAAATATAGTCATCATGGATTGGTTGACCTACAAGAAAGAGCAGAGAACAAAAGAAATAATGAACTGTTGGCAGACACTCTTGATTGATTTATTGGCAGCTTGCCACTTTCCCATTTTCCTCTTCTTCTGTCTACCACACTTTCTGCAGAGAATCGAAAAGAACATTTCCCTCTCTTTGCACGGTCTAGTATAGTCAGGGGTGCTGTAACACAGACAAGGTAAGCAGGAGCTTTGGAGGAAACGTTTGCTCTTTTGATGAAAGGAGGTCCAAGGCCATGCCTGGCCTTTCTGCTGCTTCCTTTCATCTGTAGGATGCTGGACCCCTTACTTGGCTAAAAGGTTAACATTGTTGATCAGAGGGATGGTAGGAGGCTGATACTTAATCATATCATGCGGCTAGCCTGGTTTTTGTTTTGTTTTGTTTATAACTTAGAGCTGAAAAAATAAAATTCTTAATTGATACAATAGTAAACATGAATTTGTACTTAGATACCCACAGGAAATTATCAGAGTCTGAGTAATATGATTTTCATTTTAAAATCCTATTAATGAGAGAAAACCCATTTTTGTAATAATCTTTATTAGAATCTGTATTAAATGTGCCACATTTCTCTGCTTTACTGAATATAGAAAGCATTATTTGACTATTTTAATGCTACTTCAGGCATAATTTAGTGCCACAGGCTAATTTTCTGAAACCAATAATTATTATTTGTCACTTGGTTTTGACCAGCATAAAAGACAATTTCATATGCTTCAACATACTATACAACACTGTTGCTATAGATATGAGAAGTTTCTGAGATCTGGCATCAGCTGGGGGGATCTCAAAACATACTCTGGGAGTGGCATGTAAAATATTTATTTATGTATTCAATAAAGTGATTTCTTGAAACTAACTTGTTTTCCTAATATTTTCCTCCTTTACATGAAAGAAGTGCTTATCAAAATTTCTAATTACTTATAGCTTGGGTGCTCATAATACCCAATATAACACTAATCACACATACATATACACTTACACATCTTAAGTACATTATTGATAAAAATCTAATTATCAGAGATAGATGTCTATGCATAAATGTAACACACACATGCTCACCCATATGCATACATCTCAGGAATATCTTACGAGGATTTTCTTTGGACGAAAGTACTTTAATTTCCAGACAAATGGCAATTTCTTTGAAAATAATAATAATGTAAAAGCCAAATCTTGCAAGCCTACTAAATGGTAGCTGTAATGACACCATCGTTGATAAGTGATTCAAAAATATTTTACTGATTATTCATTAATTTGTATTAAAAATAAATATTATCAAAGTGAAAAATAATAAATATTATCAAAGTGTGGTTTTTTTTTATCCAAAATACTTACATTAGAAAGTTGTCTGGAATTCCAAACATAAAGCATTTTGCATTAGTTCTATATAAATTTTATTGAATTCAAACTTTTAAATAAATCTTCCAATATCTAATGTATCATATTATCAAAGCACAAAAACCATTATATGATTATAAGAAGAACCTCAGAACTCACTGTCTTCAAATTTAATGGACTCTTGATGCTTTTTTCCCCCCTGAAACGACTGTTTTTAAGACATTTCACAGTATTTTATACATTATAAATGGATTCCATTCTTGGCTTAGTAATTCACCTAATGGACAATGGATACAAAAAAAGCTGTAACTCCAGGGACATTAAATTGGTTCTAAACTCTGAAAATTACAGCTTTTACAAAAAGAAGAAAATACTAAAAACATGTCTAATGCAACACTGCATCTAATTTTCCACTACCTCCAGATTGTGTCTAAAAGCTCCTAAACTTCTTAATGACACAATATGTTAAAATTGCATTCCTTTATATTTAGAGCTCTGAAAGATCTCATCCATTTTATAACCCAAGGAGGGCTTGCCAGCAAGGAGGGTGGATGTGCGTTGGGGGCCAGGAGGAGGAACAAGTGTGAGGCGCTACATTTATCCTTAGAGACTGTGAATTGTCCTACTGAGGCAGGGAACTAGCACCTTGAATGCCATCCTTTCACTCACCACGCCAATAACAAAACCCAAGTCCCATTTTAAGTACTTAGTAATTATTCCGTCAGAGTGGAAAAGAGAGAATGCTGCTTCTTGGGACATCCCTAGAATCACCTTTAAGCCTTAAGACCAGCCTTTAATTGGATAATACCATCGCTTATATCTATATCCATCCAGAGAACACAGGCAAGTCTTTGAGAAGCTATGCAGACTTAAGAAACTACCTCTCCCTTCTGAAGAAATAAGCAATACACAATTATGAACCCTGCAATGTTAAACACCTCAATTTAGATCTTTTATCTTATTCACCACCTTATCTGAGATACAGAACTTTCTCTCCTTCTCCAGGTAGTGATTTACCTTTGGATTTCCCCTACAGTTTCACAAATAATTATCCCAATCTGAGCATGGGGAATATAAAAATCAAACCAAGCTCACTGCCATCCAGTCAGTTCTGACCCAGGGTGCCCCAATAGGGCAGGGTAGAACTGCCCCTGCGGGTTTCAGAGACCCATTCTTTTTTCTTTTATTTAATCGTTTTATTAGGTGCTCACACGACTCCCATCACAATCCATACATACATCAACTGTGTAAAGCACATTTGTACATTCATTGCCCTCGTCATTCCCAAAACATTTGCTCTCCACTTAAGCCCCCGGCATCAGGTCCTCACTTTTTTCTTCCTCCCTCCCCACTCCCCCCTCCCTCACGAG
>NW_022103897.1:1849895-1853182 GCF_000313985.2 Echinops telfairi | reverse complement strand
GCTTGTTTACCTTCAAGCCTTTAAGATCCCAGACACTATATCTTTTGATAGCCGGGCACCATCAGCTTTCTTCATCACATTTGCTTATGCACCAATTTGTCTTCAGCGATCATATCATGGAGGTGAGCACACAAATAATATGATTTTTTGTTCTTTGATGCCAGGTAACTGATCCCTTCGGAACCTCGTGATCACACAGGCTGATATGTTCTACCATGTGGGCTTTGTTGCTTATGAGCTAAATGGCCGCTTGTTTACCTTCAAGCTTTTAAGATCCCAGACGCTATATCCTTTGATAGCCGGGCACCATCAGCTTTCTTCACCACTTTTGCTTGACATAACCGCTGAAGCAAGAGTGGTGGAGACTCATTCTTTAAGGGAGTAAAAAATCCTCTTTTTTCTACTGCAAAGTGTCTGGTGGTTTTATGAACCATTCGCCCTCCAGTTAGTAGCTGAGCACTAATACACCACTAGGGCTTGATGCTTACTTTAAATGCAACTCTGATCTATATTTTACATTACATAGATTAATGATTTATATTTGAGAAGGCACTACCTTGTTTTAATTTTTTAAACTGATGGTGGAGCTATGATCAAGTTTTCACCTCTTTTATAAAACACATTGGCTTATGTTGTTTTTAATTAGCACCTTTGGAGTATCTACTGTACTGCCCTCCATAACTTCTTGGTGACCACTTAGGGTGACAACCTGATGACAAGAGACAACCTCCTGTCACCTCACACCCACCTGGTCCACTCAGCCTATGAGTGACCATCAACCACACAAGCATATCAATTCCCGTGCCTGCATTGTCCATCAGATCATGTTCTCAGGGAACTGAAGCCTGGCATCAGCAGCTGCTGCTATCAGAGATCCAGGCATGCTTGCACCCTGTAGCCGGGTCCTTCCCCACCAGTGGGACTAGCTCCTGTGGATCTCACAACAGGAAATACCTTTTTGAGGTTTCTCTTTTTGCTTCTGTTTCTATTTTTCTCATTTTTTCCCTTTTCTTTTCCCTATTTTTCTTTTAATTGGCTTATTTTTCCTTTTCTTAACTACTTTTCCCCTGATACAGCTCCCTTTAAAAATTTTCTTCCCTTACGTTTTCATTCCACACCATCTGATGAGAGAGGAGGATAGTATTTTTCCATGTTACAGCACCTATCATCTACTATCCTTCCAGATGGGAAAGTGGCACCATTCATTCCTGTACCACTGAATCAGGGACAGACTATACACAAAATCTCCTCAGTCAGCCATAGCTTATCTTCATGGCCAGCAAGCAGTGAGACACACACACATGTACACACACACACACAATCCCTCCAGTTGTTCCAGCTACCCAGAGAGAGGTCATGATTCAGTAATACCAAACTAGCTTCCAAAATAACACATCCACTCTGTCTGCCCAGATATATCAAACCAAAGTAAATTTTAAAAATCAAGGTATAGTAAACAATGACATAATCAACAAATAAAATACAATAACTCCAAAAATGTAACTGAGGTACAGAACATTTCAAATAAAATGAAGACATGGAATAAAGTGGTGAAAGTAATTGAACAAAATATATAAAGAACTAGAAAATATCTTTAAGGAATAACAGGTAGCAGAGTACCTGACAAAAAATGCAAAATATATACTATTGTTGTATATATTAAGATATATATATATATATGTGTATATACATATGTGTGTAAATGTATATATACATATCTATATGGCTATAACTCTTACATGTGCATGTGTGCATATATATATTTTTTTCATGAGCTGAAAGAAATCACAAACCAAATTCAGAAAAATACAGACACTATCATAGAAAATTTCAGAAAACTCAGCAACAAAATAAATTAATGGTCAAAAGCCATACCAAAACAGCAATTAGCAATTCAGATGATTAACATTAAAATGTCAGAAACAGATAACTCTCATTGGAAAGACAAAAGTGTAGACTCAGATCAATAGAAGAATAGAACCATGATTTAGAAGTCATGTTTCTTGCAACTAATTTTAATAAGGGGAAAAACCAGAGACAAGAATGAAGGGAAAAAATTAAGAAATCCTAAGAATAATGTGGGATAATATCAGGAGGAATAATTTACAGGTGATTGGAATTCCAGAAAAGGTGGAGCCAAAATAAAACCAAAACATAGAATTGTCAAAGAATCGCTAGCAGAGAACTTTGTTAATGTCATGGAAGACAAAGAGTTAGTCATCCAAAAGTTTAATGACTTCCATAAAGTATAAATTCCAAAAGAGAGTCATAAAGACATAAACAAAACTTCCAAAACTAATGATAAAGAACCTTGAGAACAAAACAAACTGTTACCTACAAAGGGGAACCACTGAGATAAAGTTCTATTATTATTCTATACTTTTGTCTGTCCAATGTGCTATCAATGAAATTTTAGTGTTAATTTTCAAGAATTCTAATTGCTCTTTTTGTATGTTTTTAAATTATTTCTTTATATTGTTATCCTATTGATTTCTCCATAGAAATCATCAAGCAACAAAGCAATTAGGTGAAATTTTAAAAATCTGAGGAGAAAACTCCAACCAACAATTATATATCAAGGAAAATTCTCTCTCAAATATAATCGCAGATTAGGGCATTTCCAGATAAAGAGAAATTTGGGGAATCTGTAAAAAGGCCTGCCAAACTAATAAGAAATGCTAAAGTGAGACCATCAGACAGAGAAGCAATCTAATAGCAGACAACAAACTGAGATTAAGTATAACATCATCATACTGAGATCAAACCAGAAAAAAGAGTTCTCAAAATAAACCAAGCTTACAGACTAAAAATAGAGAGAACCAAAGGTGTCCCCCTATAAACAATGACAAGCAAAAATCAAAAACAAGGATAGGTAGTATAATTACAGAACTGCTAAGTGGAAAGAAATTCAGAATGACATCAAGTTGCAACAGTTTTAAACTTAGATAAAAATAAATTATTGGGAAATCAGAAAGAATGTTAATAAACATTCCAAGTGAATAAAGTAAGAAAAAAATTATAAGTGTGGAGCAAAGATAAAAATCAACAACAATGAAGAAAATAAAACAATACTGATAACAAAGTAACTTAGCAGAAAAAATATACAGAAAAAAGAAGTCATTAGCACCACACCAGTAAGCCAAGAATGCCAACTTTGTGGTCAACAGACCATACTTAACTTATACCACCAGGATTCATTAACTCAATAATAATGTACTTATCAATTTTGGAGAAGGGAGAAGCTATGCACAATAAAGTAATCAACCCAGTATTACTGAAGGAAAGAC
>NW_022103897.1:1842307-1848862 GCF_000313985.2 Echinops telfairi | reverse complement strand
ATAAAACTCTCTCTTATACATGAGTTTCTGTGGATTTGTTTCTCTAAAGTACCCAGACTAATACAAAACCCTCAAACTATGACATTTAGTCACTTTTTAGACCTGGAACTAAATTCAAACTATGACTCAACTTTTTGCCAAGCAGTAGACCCCCACCTTTAGGGTGAACAATACAAGTGGCAGTATGCACTCCAAACAATCAACTATGTGAGATCAAAGGCAACATTTTTCCCAGGGTACTCTGAAGGAAAGGATGGGTAGAAAAGGATAAATGGAAATGGTAAATTCAGGAAGGGAGTGAGGGGATTGTGTTACATTGTAGAGATTGCATCATGTCATAAAACAAAATTCATAAGAATTGTTTAATGAAAAGCCAAACTGATTTCACTTAAATAAAAATTAATAGATATGCATCACATGGAGAAAATCTCTTCAGTATTTTTAAAGTGTATACACATTTGAGAACTGCTGCTTTAGTCGTATGAAGGGGTATCCCCCCCACCAAAAAAACAGATTTTTTTTCAAAGTTAGGTATTAAATATTTTTACAAAACAACCTTATCACCTTCAAAGTACTTTAAATTACACTTAATATATTTGTCAAATCTGCAATTCCATTCTTGAAAACATATTTCAAACTCATCTGTTTGAATGGTTGACTACACCTCCCTCGTTTGTTTCTTCACCTCTTCTATGTTGTCAAGTCCCTGTTCTTTCATGTCCCTCTTCCTTCTTGGAAACAAAAAGAAGTCACATGGAGCAAGGTGAGGTGAGTAAGGTGTGTGGGAGAAGAGGGACATGCTGTTTTTGCTCCAAACTGGCACACTGAGATAGTTGTGTGAGCAGGTGCATTGTCATGGTGGCAAAAATAGCTCCCCCAACACTGGAGACAGTGCAGTAATTGTGCCAAATCTGACCCCACCTCACTGGGGAGAAACACTGAGGGCATGCCACATAGCAGCAAAACAATGACGTCCCCGGAGGAATACCAAAATTAGACTTTGGGGCCAGGGTGTGGCACCCAGGTAGACTTGTACAGAAAACACTCCTAAAGGTTAACAAACAGACCTGGAAATATTCATTAGATTTTCTTTTTCTACCATTGTTTTTTGTTGTTTTGTTTTTTATTTTCTGTTGTTTTGTTTTGCTATTCTTTTTTTGTGTGTGCTTATTATTGTCTCTGCATTTCTGTCTAGATAAGATAGGCAGGGTAAGCAATCTGGAGGAGAGAACAACAGGACCAACACTTCTGGGAGGACACAATAGAGGAGGAGGCAGGGGAAAGGAAGAGGGGTGCCAACAAACCCAGGGGAAAAGGGAACAACAACTGATCTAAAATCAATGGCGAGGAGTGTATAGGATGCCTGGTGGGACTTGATCGAGGGCAATGTAGCTTAGAGGAATTATTAAGAGCTGAATGAAGGCCAAACATGGTAGTGGGACAAGAGGAAAGTAAAAATAAATAGAGGAAAGAACGAGGAGGCAAAGGGCACTTACAGAGGTCTAAATTCAGGCATGTACATATGTAAATATATTTGTATATAATGATAGAAAAATAGATTTATGTACATTTATTTATATATTACTATTATGGTAACAGATGGACATTGGGCCTCTACTCCAGTACTCCCTCAACACAAGATCACTTTGTTCTAATAACCAAGCATTCTGTGATGCTCACCTTCCTGACACAATCGCTGAAGACAAAATGGGTGCACAGCAAATGTGGGGAAGAGAGTATATGGTGCCTGGTTATCAAAATATATAGCATCTGGGGGTCTTAAAAGCTTGAAGATAAACAGCCATCTAACTCAGAAGAAACCAGGCCCACATGTAAGAAGCACACCAGCCTGTATGATCATGAGGTGTTGATAGGAACAGGTATCAGGCATCAAAGACCCAGAACAAAAAATCATGTCATTGTGAATGAGGGGGAGTGCTGAGTGGAGACCCCAAACCCATATGTAGACAATTGGATATCCCCTCACAGAAAGGTCCCAAGGAAGAGATGAGCCAGTCAGCGTGCAGTATAGCACCAATGAAACACACAACTTTTCTCTAGTTCTTTAATGCTCCCCGCCCCCCCTATCATGACCCAAATTCTACCTTACATATCCAGCTAGACCAGAGCATATACACGGGTACAGATAAGAGCTGTAAACACCGGGAATCCAGGACTGATAAGCCCCTCAGGACCAATAAATGAGAGTAGAGATACCAGGAGGGGAAGGGGAAGGTGGAGAGAGAGAGGGGGAACTAATCACAGTTATCTATATATAAGCCCCTCCCAGGGGGATGGACAACAGAAAAGTGGGTGAAGGGAGACAGCGGTCAGTATAATACATGAACGTAAATAATAATTTATAAATTATCAAGGATTCATGAGGGAGGGAGGTGGGGAAGGGGGGAAATAAGCTGATATCTAGGGGCTCAAGTAGAAAGAAAATGTTTAGAAAATGACGATGGCAGCATATGTACAAAATTGATTGACACAATGGATGGATGTATGGATTGTGATAAGAGCTGTAAGAGCCCCCAGTAAAGTGTTAAAAACAAAACAAAACAGCCCCATGCCTGCCACAAATCAGGCCTTTTTTGTCACACACTTTTATGCAGTCTTTTCAGAACCTCTAAATTGAAAGCTTGATTAACCATCTGACCTGGTTAACTCAAAATCCCCCATGAGTTAGCATTTCATCTGTTCAGGAATTTGATGAACATCCAGAATGAGGTTTGTCATCAATCAACATTTCACCTTTGTTGAAAAGAGAAAACCACCAGTAAAACTTGAGTTTTTCCCATAGTGCTGTCCTTGTAAGCTGTGTTCAACATCACAACAGTTTCTGCAGCATTTCCCCCCAGCAGGAAACACAATTTCACAGCTGCTCGCTGTTCTCTTAAATCAGCCTTCACAAAAAAAAAAAAACAACCAACCCTCCTCTCCCTCCAAAAAACCCAAAGAAACAAACAAACAAAAAACTAAACCAAGATTCAAGCAAAACTTCTTTTACAAAATAATCCACTGTGACCAGAGGGAACCTTCCCAGGCAACGCCACTGGATGCACTAACTGGATACACTAACTGGATGCTCACCTAGTTGAAAAAAATGTGAACTATGAAAGTTCCCCTCTGCCCAATGCCACTCCACTTTTTTTGGGGGGGTACCCCATAGTATACTGACCTAAAGTAGATCCAAGTTTGAGAGTAAGAAAGTCATATAGGGAAGAATCAAAATTCTGAAAGAGTCCATGTATGCTTTCATAGCCTATGTTTAGTCTCACGGGTATCCTGAAATACATTTTTACCATACTTGAACATTGTTGCCAAAAATCAACCTTGTGGAAGACAATGTTGATTATGACCCAGGATAGTTTGTGCTTTGATTGCAAATTACATGATGAATAGTTCCAGGAATCCAAGTTAGATTGACAGGTATACATGTACAACTATAAAAATTGTCATTATAATAATAAGCACGCAAACATATTTCTTTCAGCCAGCTAAACAGTCATTAAAAATAGTAGGCATTTCTTTCTACTTATATTTATTGCTAAATTGGTCTTTGAAATATACAACTGTTTCATTCATGCAGCAAACTAGATAACTTCCAATTTTTTTCTTTAGTCTAAATATACAAACCTTCACACTCCAAAATTTTGTATATTTAAAGAATAAGAAAGAAAAAGAAATTTTCGTTCACTATTCTGCCTTGGTGTTCTTAGTTTTATTAAATGTAGTAATGAGAATAAGTGAGAAAAAAATATCCTAGCATGAACCCATTATGCCTTCTTTCTAATAATCCAGATTTAAGATGTATGATTTTTAAAGTAATTTCTTTTGTCACTAATCCATGTACTGAAAAAATTTTAAAAGCACTAAGAAAAGATTTCTACTTATCTTCTTTTCTGAAAATACTATGCATATATTTATCTTGGCTAGTCTTTCTATATATGGTTTCAAATAGATTATAACATTTTCACTGGATTAAAAATCCTTTATAATTTTTCCTGCAATATTAAATTTATATGGGACACATAAAGATTAGGGGAATGTTGTTTCGTTTCAAGGAGATGCACTATAAAACTTAGCTTACTTCAAAAGATGATGTGACAGAATGCACAAAAAACAACAAATAAGTGGAAAATTTAAACATTTGATATCTTCTGTATTTAGGGGAACATTTTCAATTTATACTAGCAAAAAAGTAAACTAATAACTCCTTTTTGACCCCATGACTATCATTCTAAAGAAATTTCTAACTTTTAATGATACAGTTAGATAGGGGAAACAAAAGAAACTTAAAAATTTGATCATGAAAGCATGTGGAGATAAATCTTGTCAAGTCTGAGCCTTCCAGGATTACACCTAATTCTCAAAATCATTGCCATGATATACTCTTTCACACATAGCTGCCCTTTAGGACTCTGCCCAACCCCACATAGACACCCTGTTGTTTCTCACATTTTCTTGTACTTTGAAGAGATAAATGGTGCCAGCTGGCTCTTATTTTTCTCGAGGCAAGATGATATTCAGTTCTTCAAGTACTTGGTATACACCTCAGAAAACTTGTCAGGTGAAATGAGGGGTGATAGATGTGTTCATTCAATTGGGGAGGGGGAGCTGTGGAGGGAAAAAAAATCACCTGAATCAAGTCTCTGAAGTAATATTTTGGGACTTAAATAATGCTTAAAGATCATAAGGGAAGCATATGGAAATAGATTAAACTTCAATAACCAAATGTGAAAAAGAAAATTTCTAACACTTGAATTTCTTTTTTTGCATTTTTTTAAAGCACCCTCATTTTCTCAGTAGGGCAAATCAATTGGAAAAAGAACACAGTGCTGCTGCAGTAAGGTGCTGCCAAGCCAGCCCCAATTCATAGGGAATAAAAGCAAACATTGCCCTGTCCTGCTCCATCCTGCAGTCATTGCTGTTTGAACTCATTATTGCAGCCTTTGTATCCATCCATCTCATTGTGAGTCTTTCTCTGTTTTGCCAACTTTTACTCTACCAAGCATGCTGCAGTTCTTAAAGGCACTGGTGCCTCTTAATTGTGTGTCCAAAGTGAATGAGATGAAGTGTCACATTTCCATAGAGGATTCAGACTGTACTTGTTCCAAGAAAGATTTTTTTCATTCTCTGGTCACCTTTGGTATATTTAATATTCTTTTCCAGCACCACAATTCAAATGCATCAATTCTTTTCAAGGCTTCCTTATTCACTGTCCAGCATTCACATGCATATGTGGTGATTGAAAACACCATGGTATGGGTTGGGTGGACCTTGACTTAACACTTTAAGGAGGTCTTTTGCAGAAGACTTGCATAATGCAATATACAAGGCATTTGTTTTCTTGACTGTGGTTTCTATAAACATTAATCATAGATCTTAGTAAAATGAAGTCCTTGACAGATTCAGCCTTTTCTCTGTTAGTCGTGGTGCTGTTTCTTTGTCCAATTATTAAGGCTTTTGTGTTGCTTAGCTTGAGGTGTAAGCCATCCTGAAAGCTATCTTCGCAGGTAAGTACTTCAAGTCCTCTTCACTTTCAGCAAGTCGGGTTGTGTCATCTACACATCACAAATTGTCAGTGAGTCTTCTTTCAGTCCTAATATGGTGTTCTTCTTCATGTAGTCCAGCTTCACAGATTTTTTTTGCTCAGAATACAGATTAAATTAATACAGTAAAAAAGACCCTGACACACATCCTTTCCAGTTTCAAATCATAAAATATCCCCTTCTTCTATCTGAAGGATTGTCTCTTGGTCTAGGTATAGGTAGCCCAGGAGCACAAATAAATGCTCCAGAGTTTCCATTCCTCACAATTTTGTCTCTAATTTGTTGTAATTCACTCAGCCAATGCCTTTGCTTAGTCAAGAAAACACAGGGAAACATCTGCTGAGCATTCTCTGCTTTCAGCCGCTATTCATCAAGCCCTACCAATGAAATCCCTGGTCCCACATCCTATTCTGAATCTGGCTCCAATTGCTAGAAGCTCATTATGGATGTACGGCCTGATCATTTAAAAATTATTTTCAGCAAAATTATATTGTTTACATATGATAGTAATGACATTGTCCAAAAATCTGTTGGATTACTTTCCTTTGGAATGAATCTCTTGAAGTTGGTTAGTCTGGTAATATCTTCCAAATGTTTTATTATAGATGAATGTTTCTAGCATTGCATTAATTTGTTGAAACATCATAATTGGTACTCTGCCATTTTATGGAGACTCGCATTTCAACAATGCAGCCTGGGCTTCTTCCTTTAATATTTTCAGGTTTTGATCATATGTTACCTCCTGAAATTGCTGAATGTCAACCAATTCTTTCTGGCATAGTGCCTCTGTATATCTGGTCCAAATGTGCCATTTTATATTTTGTCATAGAATCTTTAAATTTTATAACGAGGTTTAAATTCTGTTTCTGCAATCCTTTCAGCTTGAGAAATGTTGAGTATGTTCCTTCCTTTTGCTTTTCTAATTCCAAGCCTTTGTACGTTTGCTTTGTTGTTGTTTTTTTTAATCAATTTATTGGGGCTCATACAATTCATCACAATA
>NW_022103897.1:1804860-1841481 GCF_000313985.2 Echinops telfairi | reverse complement strand
CACACAATGATGGTTTTTGTTCTTTGGTGTCTGCTGCCTGTTCCCTTCAACACCTTGTGTTCTCACAGGCTTGTGTGCTTCTTCTCTGTAGACTTTGTTGTTTCCGAGCTAGATGGCCACTTGTTTGCCTATAAGCCTTTAAGACCCCAGGCGCTATATCTTTTGATAGCCGGCACCATCGGCTTTCTTCACCACATTTTCTTATGCACACATCTGTCTTCAGCAATCATGTCGGGTAGGTAGATATCATGAAATGACCGTTGAGCTGAGCAAGGTGCTCTTGTATTAGGAGAGTGCGCATGAGGAGGCCCAATGTCCACCTGCCACCCTACTACCAAACCTACAATTATTTGCACCTAGGTCTGCTCCCCCCTTAATCTTAAATATATTTACATATGTACATGCTCTGTTTTTAAGTCACCTTTTATATCGGGTTAGCTCTAGTCGTTTCTTCCATTTGCTTTAGCTACTCTACACTTATGAGCAAGTTTTAGAGTCTCTTCTGACATTCACTTTAGTCTTTTCATTTTGTCCTGTCTTTTGTTACCTGTGGGCATACTGTACTCAATTTTCTCTCAAAACTCCTCCTGTCTGCAGCCATGAGTATTCAGTATGTCAAAACTACTCTTGAGATGGTCTCTAAATTCAGATTGGATATCCTTCAGATTGTATTTTGGTTCTCATGGTCTTACTTTTAATTAACTTGAAATGATCAAGTTTTACTTGAACTTGCATATGGGAAATTACTAATCTGATCTGCAGTTAACCATAACTGATGAGAATGAACTTCAACTATATCGCTATTTATAGATGTAATAAATTTGATTCTTATGTATTTTATCAATGCATTTTGATTGCACGATTGATCAATTACAGACTGCAGAAGCTGGTAAAACTTTTTTTTTTCATCTTTGGCCTTAATGGTTGGTGGCTAAATTGGAATCATAGTCATATTAACTGATTTTTCTTGTAGGCATATGGGTTTCATCTTATCACTGACAGAATTAAAATTTGAGATAGATCTTGAAATGATTTTTTTGGACAATAAATGCAATGCTATTCCTCTTCAATTGTCTTTCCTGGTGTATTAGACCATGTGATTGTTCTATTCAAGAACAGGCAATACCAACTCATTCAGTTCATCTCAATCTTCAAACACTCCATGTGTTTTTAAACCAAATTCAAATTTTCCTAGATTCATACTCCATAAATTCCACATTTCAGATATCAATGGACATTATTAGCAACTGTTTCTTCTCATTCTTAGTCATGGTACATAAGTTAAATGAAGGTCCTCATTGAGATCATCTCTACTTTGAGGAGACAACTTTTTCTCAGTCATATTTTGAATGGCTTCCACTTTGAGAGGTTCATCAATTGGCACTACATATATCAAATAATGTTGCATTTCCTTCTTAATTTCAAAAAATAAAATAAAACAGGTTTTGTTTTTGACAAATAGGTCTGTACCGTAAAATATGATTTTTGAATACTTTATCAATTGTTGATATCTGGGATATATGTATCCATGTTTTTAAGTTTCATATTATGAATTTAGTAAATGTGAAAGAGCAGATCATCAATTTTACATTCGACAGTATATATTTTAAATCAATCATCCAGTTCATACACACACCCGCCTGAGTGCTCTCTTTCATGATCGGGAAATTTGCTCCACACTTTTATTCCACACTATTCAGGACTTGCCAAGGTGATCCTCTCTAAGGAGTGGTTGTTGGTAGCCAGACGCCATCTAGTTCTGGTCTCCGCCTCGTGGAGACTGCTGTTTGTATGGCCCATTTGTCTATTGGACGGATAGATTCTTATTCCTTTAAAAAAATTGTTATCAGTTTCCTTTCCTCCAAATGGGGAGATATTAATAGTTGTACCTTAGGTGGCTACTCATGAGTTTTTAAAGACCCTAGTATCTATTGGTCAAAGTAGGATGTATAAAATTGTCTTTTTGTATTATATTATGCTAATTGAATTCTGGTGTCTCCCAAAACGATGGTTCTGAGTTTCCAGACCTACAAACGCATTGCCTCAAGGTGTTTGGTTAGGTCTAAGAATTTTTCATAACTTGCTCCTGTATGCTCTACCACATTCATGGATATGTTTGCAACCAAGATAAATACACACATATAAATATCCTCTCTAAAATCTCGATAAATTTATGGGTGTACTCCTACTCTCCCCTCCCACATCTGTTCAGCCAACATTCTAGCTAAGCATCTACTTGGGCATCACCACAATTGCAGGATTGTGTATATAATGATATTTGCCTCTATTGCCTTTAATTCTTATAAACCTCGCAATGTCATGCCCTGCTTCCATAATTTTTGCCACCTTCCCTCTCAGTTGCCTTCCTCTCACCTCAATTAACATTTATCTGCCCATAGCTACCAATAAGATTTTCATTGTCAGAAGTTGATGGCCAGTTCCTTCTTAGTCTGTATGAATCTGAAAGCTCAGTGGAAACTTATTTAGTATAGGTGACCCTACCAGCACTTGAAATATTGTTGGCATGGCTTCGAATCTCACAACATTATACAACATGCACAAGCCTTTATAGCATATCAAACCAAGAAAGTGGTAGAGAGTTATAATAGTAAATCTTTAAACCGAATCTCCTATAGAAAAGAAATAGTGTGAATAAATGCGGATATATGTAGTTGAATATCAATAAATAAAAAGCACCAAATACCCTTCTAAGGGAGCATGGAAATCCTGGAAAATTAATTTAGAGTTCTTAAATACTTAATACTGTAGTCTTTATTATTTTCCCAATTTCATAAATGAAATGAGAAAATTGAAGCACAGAGTTTTAGTTCTTTTTCCAGAGAGGCAGATAGCAATGATTTGAACATATGTATGCTCCTGATATCACCACCCTTAATCAGCACAGACTGCCTCAAGAACAGGCATTTAACTAGGATGGAATTTCTTTCACAACTCCCTCCTGGCATATTTTATATTCTTTAATTTCTTATGTTTAAATACTTATTGTTAAGTGTTCTTTATTGCTACTAGATTTTATCATATTCTCTTCCTTTTTTGGTTGAGGAATTCAAGAGACCACGGCCTGTAATAAACTCCATAGAGCACGCAGATTAGTCTGAATTTAGACTAGTTCAGCTCGAGCATAGATTTTCTCCTTCTTCACCCTGTGGGAAAATCTGTGTCTCAGGTTTTCCTGACCTCCAAATTCCTCGATCCTTGGTAACCTTCGCATGGAATGTGTCTTTCTCCATTTGTTTTAGCTTTCCTATGTATCTATGCCACTCTTAAATCAGTCCATAGTGATCAGGTTTAGAGGATACCCTATATGATATGACTTCATTAGCATAAAAATAGAACCCTATTTCCCAATAGTAAGTATAGTACAATAGTACTATACACAAATGGTCCCATGTGTATGCTGTTGTGTGCCATAAAGTCCATTCAGGTCTCAACATATAATTTTGGAGGACTCATTGTTAATGCTAACCTTTGTGCTAAGTGATGTAGTGTCCTCAGGAAATGATCATAGCCTAGGGAACAATGCAGTAAAGTGAGCAAGTCAGCATCATACAGCATTCCCTCATATGCCTCTTGCACCTCTCTCACATTCCTCTTACTCCGACTTCTGATTTATTTTAGAAATAAAAAGGCAAATAGTCTTATGTGACCGAATTAGTGAGACCATAGCCTATGTAGAGTATTGTGTCTCATGCTGACACTCATGATAGATCATCCCTTGCAGAGGATGCATTTGGTAATCATGCCAACAGAAGGGCTGACTCCCTGGATGTCGGTTGTGGTAATGCTTGCATGATGGACTATGAGTGGAGCCAGGCAGCATGGATGGAGGTTCTGCGTGGATTGTACAATGTGATGTCTGCCGTTGCTGGGTACCCAACCTGTCCAGGTACAGTTCAACACTGAGCTTATAATAGGATTCCATCTTTCTAGGTTACCAGACAGCCATTGGATGACAGGATGATTACATTGTAGGGGGAAGTTATTCATCCTTAAAGAACGGACACATGCCCATATGTGAATATGCGTTTATTCCTATGGAGCCTTTGTAAACACTATTATCTGAGAAGTTACAAATACCTGTTTCACAGACATTTATACTACATAGTAACACCTTAAAACAAAAGACTTTGGGGAGGTGTAAAATATTGGGCACATGACCAGAGGATCCTCTACTCATCTGTTGTATATGACACAATGATAAGCAGATTATCTGTAATAAAAATGATGACCAAGTTGCCAGTTTGGGGAAATAGCCCCTGACAATGAAGTTTTGTTTTCCAGAAATCAGCAGACTCCTGAGCCAATAGCCAAAGTGTAAGTCAAGTCAAGTGTATGCTGCTAGGGGTCTAGTTCAGACACACATGGGTTTCTCCCCAAACAAACCATCTTTAATGATAGCTCTGTGATCAGCAGATTGCTCTAGACAAGTTCTCTTAGTGATATATTTTTTCTTAGTCTCATTAGGGTGCCATTAAAATATAGTCCAATGAAAGTAGTGGCTTTTGGAGACATTTGCTGGATCAGTTAAATTAAATACAGAGAGTCTAGCTTGAAAAAAAGGTAACCATTTTTGGGAAGGACTCTACAGAATTAATATTGATAGAGTTTCTCAAAGGACACAGTGATCATCCTTATTAGGAAGTTTAAAGAAAGTTAAAAATTACCTTGTTGAAAATAGAGGAAAGAACTAGGAGGCAAATGGGAATTTATAGAGGTCTAAATATAGGCATATACATATGTAAAATATTTATACATAATGATAGGGAAATAAATCTATGTACATATATTTATATGTTAAGTATTAAGGTAGCAGATGGACATTGGGCTTCTACTCAAGTACTCCCTCCATGCAAGAACACTTTCTAATAAGCTGGCATTCCGTGATGCTCAGCTTCCTGGCATGATCACTGAAGACAAAATGGGTGCATAAGCAATGTGGTAAAGAGAGCTGATGGTG
The DNA here is from genome assembly GCF_000313985.2 of Echinops telfairi. Taxonomy (NCBI): domain Eukaryota; kingdom Metazoa; phylum Chordata; class Mammalia; order Afrosoricida; family Tenrecidae; genus Echinops; species Echinops telfairi. Next base: position 1,836,503 of record NW_022103897.1, on the reverse strand, counting down.
CCTGGCTATCAAAAGATATAGTGTCTGGGGTCTTAAAGGCTTGAAGATAAACAAGTAGCCATCAAGTTCAGAAGCAACAAAGTCCATATGGACGAGGCACACAAGCCTGTGTGATCATGAGGTGTCAATTGGATCAAATATCAGGCATCAAAGACCTAGAACAAAAATCATATAGATGTGAATGAGGGAATGTGGAAGGGAGACCCAAAGCCAATCTGTAGACAATTGGACATTCCCTTATAGATGGGTCATAAGGAAGAGGCAAGCCAGTCAGGGTGCTGTAGAGCACTGATGAAACATACAACTTTCCTCTAGTTCTTTAATGCTTCCCCCTCCCTCACCACTATCATGACCCCAATTCTATCTTCTATGTCCAGCTAGACCAGAGTATGTACAGGGGTACAGATAAAAGCTGGAAACACAGGGAATACAGAACAGATAAAGCCTCAGGACCAATAATGAGAGTAGTGATGCCAGGAGAGGAAAGGGGAAGGTGGGAAGGGAGAGGGGGAATGGATGATCACAATGATCTGCATATAACCCCTCCCCAGGGGGACAGACAACAGAAAAGTGGTGAAAGGAGACATTGGTCAGTGTGAGACATGAAAAAATAATAATTTATAAATTATCAAGGTTTCAAGAAGGAGGAGGGAAAATGAGGAGCCAATACCAAGGGCTCAAGTACAAAGAAAATATTTTGAAATGATGATGGCAACAAATGTAAAAATGCTTGACACTATGTATGTATGTATGGGTTGTGATAAGAGCTGTATGAACCCCCAATAATTTTTTTAGTTATCTTGCTGAGGAAAAAAAAACAGGAAAAGTCAACTTCTTTGAGTAAGGATTAAATAGATAGAAACACCCACTTCAGAAAGTATAAACCTAGTTGGCAGATATGTGAAGAAATAACAGATTCTCATTTTGATGTTTTGTTTAATAAATGTTTCTATTACTTTTATTGCAATCTTTTTTGACTTACAATTATACACTGTGAACTATTTCCAAAGGCCAACTAGATACTGGAATCACCGAGTGCAATAAGTTGTCTAGCTCAGCATTGTTTTCAGTGACCCACAGCAAAAATAACTTTGAGGCCATTTCTGACCTCTTTTGGCTCTGCAAGGAAAAGGAAATTCCAAGTACCACACCAGACCAAAGATGATTCCTAGGAGGCCGAGGTCAGACATGCATCCTCCTTCTTCGCCCCATTCTGAAACCAACCCTCACTCACTCTACTGCTACAACCCACAGCACGCTACCTTTATGCTGGGTTTGTTCATCCATTCCAATGGCCCATAGACAATGGTCCTTATTATGAGGCTTATTACAAGTCAGGTTCCGAAATATTAAAAAGACAGGGTTTTTTTTTGTCCAGTACCTCTTCTCAACAGATATGTCTTGCTCTCATTTTTTATTTCTCAGCCACACAGTTCCAGTGACTTCTGTCCTACTTGGTCAAGTGTTACAAGTGTCCATTAGCTCTGATAAATGTCCATAGGGTACTCCATTCTCAAGCTAGTCACTTGCCAGAGGTACTCAGCTTTACTTGTTTCAAGGGCTGGAAAGCCCTTCAATCTGCCTTGTTGTCTTCACTGCCACCTCTGCCTCTTAGCACATTAAGACCAGTTTCAAGTACAGAACCTTCCTTGTTCCACTGATTTTTCTGTTTTATCTGAAGAAGTAGGTGCAGAAGACCCACTTAATGCTTGGAGGATTTAAGATAATGTAGTTATGAACAGGTGTGAGCAATGTGAAAGGTAGACTATGCCATGTACTTATTGACCTTGACTAATCAATCACTTGATTAGTACTTGTACTTGAACTTTGCTTCCAGCCATAATTTTCTAGAATGGTTTCATGTGAATTTCAATTCATATTGCGATGATGGCATTTTGCTGCTACTTGGTAAGAAGACCTGTGGTGCCTAGAAGTGCAGAGGCGCAAACCTCAAATTATGGTGGATAGGAACTGTGTTAGTCTGGATACTTTAGAGAAACAAATCCACAGAAACTCATGTATAAGAGAGAGTTTTATATAAAGGGTAAGTGCACATCAAGAAAACATCCCAACCCAGTGCTGCCCAAGCCCACAAGTCCAACATTAACCCATATGTCTGACACCAATCCACAAAGTCCTCCTCCATCTCACAAAACAGACCCAATGATGCCAACTGCAGGAGGAAAGCTGAATCAGAGAATATGTAAGCATCTCAGCACTGGCAGGGCATCTATATGGGTGCTCCAGCACCCAGAGCTGCATCGGGGTAGGTCCTTGTGGCTTCTTCTCAGGGATGTCTTGAAGGAAGTGAGGCTTGACAGGTGAAGCAGGGAACTGGCTAAGGCAGCTACACCCTGGTCCAACCATCAGAAAGCAAGAGACCCGAGAATTAGAAAGGCGAGCCTCACAGAGCAATTTATCCCTCTGCCCTTCAATTAACCCCACATGTATTTATTGGCCAGGTTGGCACAATAAACTACCTATATATATATATGAACTGATGGTACATAATTTTTCTTTCTATGCATGTGAAAGTTGGACATTGAATAAGGAAGACCAAAGAAGAATGGATACATTTAAATTATGGTGGTAGTGAAGAATATTGCGAGTAGCATGGACTGCCAAAAGAAAAACACATATGTCTTGGAAGCAGTACAACCAGTATGCTCCTTAGAGACAAGGATGGTGCACCTTAATCTTACATATTTTGGACATATTGTCAGGAAATACTAATCCCTGGAGAAGGACATCCTGTTTGGTAAAGCAGAGTGATAGCAAAAAAGAGGAAGGCCCTGGACAAGGCAGATCGACAAGTGGCTGTGCAATGGGTTCAATAAAAGAATAATCATGAGAATGGTCCAGGACCGGGCAGTGTTTCCTTCTGTTGTCCATAGGATAACTATGTGTTGGAATTGACTTGATGACATATAACCACAACAACATCAGTAGATAGTAAATCTGAGATATATTTTAAATCCTTCTCAAAGAGTCAAGCAAAACTGAGACCCAGGTGTTGACTATGATGATTGATTTAGTTAATACATGCTTGTATTCTTTACTCTAGTTCTACTTTCTCTATCTTTTCCCTCTGCGTTTCTGGAATCATCTTAAGACATAAGTTCCTGACTCAAGTTATGCTTTTGAAAATAATGCAAATTAAGTTTTGAATTGTATAAAACTAGCCCCCAATTTATGATGTATTTGAATTTGTTGGTTTCCTGGTTTTGTGTTTTAGTTTTTATACACCTTATTTTCAATAATATATTCTACATACACTGTTGCAGAACTTCATTTAATGATATTGTCATTCTCAGATGTTGACTTTCAAATATTCAAAGATCAGATTTATAAAGACACTGATAATAAGAGGCCATAATAATGAGAACTTAACAACAACAACAAAAAGGTGCAGGTAGTTTCTGAATTACAATGGGACTCCTGAGTCTGAGAACTCAGTCTTAAATCAGTTCTGAGTTAAGTTTAACCTTTGAGAATAATAGCATTATCAAATTACATAATAAAACATTATATGTAGTGTATATTACACATGATTAGATGTGCAAAAAGAAAAAATAGATTGTTTTAAGTGTGATTTGTTGTAACCTGAAAATGTTCTAAGTCAGACTACCTGCATTCTATTTTTGTCAGAACAGACCCACTGGGGAGTCATGGAAACAGAACTTTGTCATAATATGGGTACCACCTGTTAGTGAAGAGCCCCAACAGACCTGTTACCATTTGTGTTTTGTTACTTACTTGGTATTTGTTGTTCTCACCATCCGCCTGCCAATTTGTCAAACCATGGTGGCTTGCATGTTTCTAGGTTGTTGGAAGTTATGTCATCAGTATTTTAAATATCATCAGTGTTACCCATGATACAGACATATTTCATCAGAGCTCCCACACTAAGACAGATTGGGAAGAAATGTTTGGTGATCTACTTTGAAAAATAGACCATGAGAACCCTATGGATCATGACAGGACAGAGTTCAAAATTGTGTTGAAAGATGTTGGAAGGCATTGAAAATACAAGGTGGCTGAAACTATGGACTCCAGCATGTCCATGATCATAAGGTCATAGGGCGAAGAGTGATTGGTTCTTTTTTATGGGAGATCATCATTAGTCTGAGCTGACTCCACTACTGGAAACAAAACAAAACAAAGCTTTTCTTGTTATCTCAATGTCTCTCGAGAATGGTAGTTTCATGATAGTCATGACAGTCTATTTAATCATTAATGACCAATCTTCTAGGTCCCAAAAGAGTATTTGTACTTTGCATGTATCTCTTGGGGCAAATGATTGTTATAATCAAAAATATATAAATGGTTAAACACAAGCTTTTCAAAAGTACTAGCCATTTAGGAAAAGAGTCCTGATGATGCAGTGAGTAAGCACGCAACTGTGAACTGAAAGGTCGTCAGGTGGAACCCATCAGCCACTCCCTGGCAGTAAGGCTGGGCGATTTCTTTCTGTAAAGGATATATCCATGCAAATCCTGTGAGTCAGTTCTGTTCTAGGTGGTCCTATATGGTCACTAAAGGTTAGATTCGATTTGTTGCAACAGGTTGTTTTGGTTTAGCATTGAAGAAGAAAGCAGTGTTTTGGGGAAGTTTGTACTAGAAGCTAACTGGTTCACAACTTCCTCAGGGAATGCTTCCTCTCCTCCAGAGTATCTGCATTTCTGAGTTATCATTAGAGGTGCTAGTGCTGGAAGCTAGAGAAAAAAGGATGAACTCTTCATCAATCTGCTTATGAGACAGGCCCCTGAGCTGTACCCCTAGTGTGTTGCCCACACAGAGCTCCAGCTGCAAATTGGTTCTGATTACTGAGCTGCCTCTGACCAAAACTTGCTGGGAGGAGAGAACCATGCTGGGGGAGGACTTTCAAATGTCATTAGCAGTCTGGATTCTGACTCAGATGGGGGTGATCAAAAAGATTTCTTAGGTGTGTTTGGTAGTCGTCAGCCTGTCTAAAGGCTTTTTGGTTTTTTTAAACAGCCATAGGATTTGATTCTAATAAAGCTTTACTCCAATACTTCCCTAAACCCAATTTGTGTTTATAAGAAGTTTTGTTGGAAATTTCCTGTAATAAAAATTGTAAAAGTCCTGAGATTTTGCGAATGAAAAGATGCATTCCCAGTTTCTCCCTCTAAGTAAAGCTCTGTCTCAAATTTGTGCCCCACCTGAAGACTACATAATGATATTTTATAATCATATGTAATGTGACAAATTTCTCACCTTTAGTGCCAAATCCTTCCAGCACTATTATTTTGTAATGACTCAAAATTTCCCCTCATTAATAGCCCTTTTATACCCAGGATTTGTATACCTTTCCAAACTCATCTTTCACCAACTCCATCTCTGGCTATTCTTATCTTTACCTTTGAAGCCATTCTAAACTACCTGATGAAAAGGCTAATGTCTGTGCCTTTTCACATGCTGTTCCCTCTTTTGCTCTTCCTCCCAGTCCTCTAATATGCCGAGTTCATTCTTATTTATTACATAACAGTCAACAAAGTGAAAATTATTCCCTAACTAGAAATGTGCACAATACACTCTGTCTTAACAATGTTTTGATAAGCAAGGGTGGGGAAAAGGATCAATACAACTGTTTTAAAAAATTTAATCTTGACTTCCTAGAGCTTTCAAGTTTTCAGAAAATGTGAATCATTAACTTGAAATGGCTCATAAATCATCTAAATCATCTTCTTTCCTGGTTTCTTATCACCAAGGTCCTTTTACAGCAACTTGAGTGTTGGTATTAAAGAGGGCAAACATCAATCCAGAGCCCTTATCCTATAGCCTATATAAAAAAATGCAGCATGCTTACGAATCATTGAATCACTTTTATACCTTGTATTAAACATGGCATTACCACATCTTTTGTATGTTATTGTGACATGTCCACGTATCAAAGTATGATTATTTTTGTTTCATAGCCGTATAGTACTCCATTAGTCATTTTGAAGTAATGACCAAGCTTTTAGTGTTTTCTTTACATTGAGAAATTTTAAAAGTAGAAACCTGAAGCTTTTTGGTATGAAACCTGGTATGAAAGTAGAAGTTTCATATGCACTAAGAACCAGCACCCCATTCTGTGACAGTTCAAAAAGAAGATGCCAGACCTTTGGTTTAGCAATGAGTATTAAATTATGACTGAACCAAAGACAGAGTTCTCAAGTTCAGCCAAAGTTCTGAAGTTGCATAGTGGCCCAGTAACAGGTAGAGGACATGCACGGATTGTGTGAGTGATGATGATCAGTTGTGGATGGATACACAGGGAATGCATAGACATCTCCCAACGCTTTTATAATGCACTTTTCATCATTACATCAAAACTCCTGTAGTAAAAGAAGAGTTCTTGGAAGTGTCCAAGGTGACCATTGCTTTGTCAAATGGGAACCAAAATTAAATTTTCATAAAACCCTCATATAACATATTTAGAGTTTTTCTTATGTTCAGTAAGAAGAGAAGAAAAATAGAAAGAGAGACAGGTAGAGAGGAAAGCATGGGCGATTTTTGTTGTTATAGTTGGGGGTTTTTCTTCCACACCTGGGTTTGTGGATTCACTTTCAATCACACTACCCATGAATTTAGAATGTTTAATCTCAGAAATTAAAGTTATTTCTTAATCAGAGAGACTAGACTGTAGCCTCTTTCCATCCAGGACTATATGTGCCATGACAAATGATAAAATAAACTTTGGAATCAGACAGTCGGGGTACTTACCTCACTTGACAGCTGTTCTGAGTTCTAATCCAGTTCAACTTGTTGATCTTGTTGTTACTAGTTGTTGAGTCAATAACACAAATCAATTCTGACTCATCAGAACCCCATGGGCATCAGAGTTTCAAGACCTTTTGGAAGTAGAGCACAAGGACCTTCTTCCTAGTGCTTTGGGAGGGATGGAGCCACCACTTTTCAGGTAGCAGCCAACAAGATTGCTCATTGGTATCATCCAGTGTCCCCGGCTATCTATATGTTGTGTGATATTTAAAAAGTTAGCTAATTTTTCTGATCCTTGATTTCTTCATGTGTAACATGGAAATGATAATAAATAGTGGTATATAGTTCTCACTGTGTACTGAGTGCCATTCTAATTGCCTTCTTTATCTTTTTACACAATTATTACACAATCCTATCTCATAAATACCATTATAGGTAAGTAAACTGAAGCATAGAAAAGATACATCACTCATAGTGAGTGAGTGGTACAGGCAGGATTTAACCCCAGGTAGCTTGTTTACAAAATGTATGATCCTAATTAATATGTTATACAGTCACTAAGTGAGACCCTAAAAAAGTTATTGGGAGAAGAAATGAAAGCAGAGGAGTATGGCTGCATTTTTTGGTAAAAACTGTTGAAAAGGGGATGAGAAAGGGTCTGATATATGGGCATTGATCTAGTCCTATAGGTTTTGGAAAGCACAGTAAGGAAATTTCCTGAGCTCCTGGTCTTATACTCCATTCTTAGATTTGTTATTTTACTTTTTTAATGCAGAGCAACAAAATGTTCTGGTGACATTGTTGCTCTGTGGAATAGATTAGCACATGGAGATAGGACAAGCCTGTCAACCATGGTTATAACCCTATGCTCAGGATCTCCCTCAATGGCCATAAGACTATAAACACTGGAAAATAAAAATGTTGGCAGGGAAGTAAAGGAGTGGAGTGAATTGTCAAGAGAAAGGAGAAGGCTCAGCTCAATTCACTTGCCTTGTCATTTATTTACATGATTCTTAAATCTGCCTTTGAACAAATCTATAGAGTGCCAGGTACTGAGTGAGGCTCATTCATGGTCAATGGCAACACAGCCCTATCCACCAGGCTACTGAAAATCTAAATGAAGGAGAAAGGAAGTAACATGCTATCAACACTATGTGATTAGTGCTATGCTAGAAAAACCATTGCACACAAATTGAATTTCAATTTGGACTTCAATGAGGATAGGCCTCCCAACTTATGAACTGAGTTCTGAAGGGTGAATCAGTGTTGAGGTCTTCCACCTTCCACAAAATATTTCAGCCTTCTCAGACCAATAAAGTTTCTTCTGCTCCAAGGAGAAAAAGTCTTCTTTGTAATTGTTTGATGACAAATGAAATGGTAAAAACTAGTGCAAAGGTAAAGTTTAGAGGCAAAAACACATCAAACTCATCACTCACCAACTCACAGTGACCCTAGGGTAGAGGGAAGAGCTATTCCTAAGGGTTTCTGAGACAAAATCTTTACAAGAGTGTAAAGTCTTGCCTTCCTTTTAAAGACTGGCTGGTGGTTTCAAACTGCTGACTTTGCAGTTAGCAACACAACTTGTAACCGTTATGCCACCAGGGCTCCTAAAAATTCCACTACCGTATATTTAAGTGCCTGCACAATGACTTTCTTTTCTAACTAGTTCAGTTTTAGTCAATTGCAATTCATGGCAACCCCTGTGCTACAGAGTAAACTTGCACTTCACAGAGATTACAAAACTGCTCTTTCAGAAACAGATTAAGAGGTATTTCTAATGAAGAATCTCTGGTTGAGTTTGAGCAACCAACTTTGCTGTTCACAACCAGACTCTTATGACTTTCCCATTAGTTCTTAGGAAAAAAACACAAAGAAAGAGATTCAATGGCATGCTTATATTATAAATTGGTATCATTAGTATCAGATACCAGCAACATTTTGCTGAAGATAATTTAAAAATTGCTGAAGCCATACATTGACGGGGAACCATCAAACAGTTAAGTCAGATGCAGAAAAGGACATAGAACAAGGGATATCATTATTGATGTCAGATGGACTTTGGCTAGAAGTAGAGAATACCTAAAAGATGTTTACCTATTTTATTGATTATGAATAGACATGTAGCTGTCTATATAATTACTAACATTGCAAAAAGTAAGCAATTCCAGAAAACTTAAGAATATACACTATAGGGCCTTTCAAACCGAACAAAAGGACGCTGCTTAGTAAAATCAGAATATGTGTTCATCAGGGTTGCTACCTTCATTTGGTCCGTATGTTGAACGAATAATCTGAGAAGCTGGACTCTATACGGAAGCATGTGGCATCAGAGTTGGAGGAAAACTCATTAATGACATATAATGGTACAATCTTGCTTGCTAATCAAAAGAAGAATTGATGAAGATCAAAGACTACAGCATTCAGTACACCTCAACATGAAGGAAAAAATTCCTCACCGCTCTACCAATAAACAGAAAACAGGATTTCATCTTACTCGAATACACAATCAAAGCCACACTAAAGAAACATATAAACATACAGACCCACGATGGAATACTACCCAATGTCAATGAATAATGATGGCCCAGCAAAACACCCTATAATATGGATGACCCTGCAGCACATTATCCTGATGGAAAATAGTCCGTCACACACACATAAAAATATATTGTATGAGACCACTCTTATCAAAAGTCAAGAAATGGTTTTCACACTTAAAGACGCATTCTTTGATGGCTACTGCGGGTTTCAAGGGGAAGAGAGGGTAAATCACCAACTAAAGGGTAGATACATTTTAATTTGGGTGATGGGAAAGACAGTATCCAATAAGAGGGAAATCAGCACCAAAAAATGATACAGGCAAAGGAAAATAGTGGGCATAGTATAAGTTAAAGGCAAGAAAGGTAAATTATATTTCATACTCAACCCTAAAATAACAATAATCTACAAATGGATGCACAGATAAACACTCAAATTGGACAGATTTGGAAAGAAGAATTGGAATGACTATACCTGTGAATATATATAGCTTGCCAAAGGATAATTCTACATACATGTTTAACTAACCCATTATCCCCTGCTATAAAGATGATTCCAATTCATAGTGATTATAAACCTTTCTGAGCGCAGATAGACAGATTTTTCTCTTGTAGTGTAGCTAGTGGGTTTGAACCATTAATCTTGTGGTTGGCCATTCAATGCTTACCCAACAGTGCCACTAGGGCTTCTTACATTTTGCCTATGTGGCAAAAAGACAGAAGAAAAGAAATCAAATAACATATTGCACTGGAGAAATATGCTGCAAAAGATCTCTTAAAATGTTAAGAAGATATCACTTTGATTACTAAGATGCAACTCAGTCAAGTCATGATCTCTGCAATAATCAATATGCATGTGACATTTGGACAAGGAGGAAGGAAAGCTTTATGCCTTTGAATTATGGTGCTGGTGAAAAATACTGAAAGCATTGTGGGCTACCAAGAGAGCAAACACATCTATCTTGTAGGAAATACAGTCAGAAGGATGGCTAGACTTTGTCTAACAAACTTTGGACTTGTTATAAGGAGGGACCAGCCCCTGGAGGAAAATATTCTACATAGTAAAGAAGAAAGCCACCTTTGATGAGATGGATTGACACAATGACTACAATGACTCCTATACATCTACTATTGTAAGGATGGTACATGGCTGGACCACATTTTGTGCTGTTATAGATAAGGCCACTGTGAGTTGAAGCTGACTCAATGGCCCCTAACAATGAGGATGATATTCCACAGGTATGCACTAATATTTAACTACTCCGTCCCTGCTGTTCTGAGCCTTGGTGAGTGTAACTCCCCTCACACTGGCAGCCTTGGAACCTTGCTTTGGATATGTCCAAGAAGTCCCTTGTCATGGTGGACCTCTAGAACCCAGCTCTAGATAGCTTGCAATGCTCCATTCTAATTGGTGGATGCTAGAGTTAAAGTATTAAAGTATTTAAAAGAACACTTCTACAGATAACCAAATGTATCCAGTTCTGAAAGAACAATTGCAGTGATACTGTGCTGACAAGTAATCACCATTCACAATAAGCGAGAGCGGAGTGTGCCTGGAGATCAAAGTTGCACTTAGAAAAATGTTCAACATAGTGTCATGTCACAAGCCAAGGATATGCAAGAGTTATGCCCATGCTACCAAGGGCAGACAACTAAGACTGGGGAAATTAATGTTTTAAATTCAACATCTCAAATGGTTTAATTGAAATTATTAGATGGATAAATACCTCTCATCATCAGAAACACTTACTGTAGCAGTTCATGTACATGAGGGCTGAAGCCAATTTCGGTTCCATAATTAATAACTTGTCAATTGCATATTTAGATTTTTATGAATTTACATGTATGTGGCACGTGCAAAAGATAATAATTACAGAGAATTTACAATCGGAGTGGTCTCTTCATGGGATTTATTGGCATAATTAAGAATAGTAATGAAAGACAGAAGAATTAGAGGCAAGAAGAGGTACACAAACCTTGCAAACATACAATAATACCTCCTGATTACTGAATGTGTTTAAAGATGGCACTAGTTCAGTCATTGTGTCACCTAAAAGAAATAAAATGAAATACACAAGAAACTTCACAGAAATAAATCAAAGGTATCAATAACACTGATGCAAAGAGAAAGAAATCTTTCCATGTTGTTATAGGAGCCACAGTTCTTTCATTGGAACCTACATTGGAGAGAGCAGTGAGGGTCCTGGAAGAATTCTCTTCTTCCATGTGGCAGGTGCAAGTTCAATTTCCAGCCAAAGCATCTCATGGGCAGAAACTGTTAGTAGAACTTGCTGTAATGCTGTGATGTTGGGCAGGATACAGCAGAGCTTCCACATCAAGATGGACTAGGAAGATAGAGTTGGTAGATGACTTCTGAAAATAAGCCAATACAAACTGTGCATCCCCATTTTCAGAGAGTTGAGCCTCAGTAAAATGAAGCCTGTGGACCAGTAAATAGAGCAGTGTGATTGTACAAGCCGAGAGTGGGATAGGACAGTAAGAATACTAACCTCGCCACAGTCCAAGGGGTTGTATCAGTTCTATGAAGAATTATTGAAAGCTCACTTTGTGCTAGGCACTGTTTATCAGGGAGGGGTACAAAGATGCATATATGAATAGCCTATCCTTAAAGAATACACAATTTAGCGCAGTAGACAGAGATACACAAATCCTTATAATATCGTTCAGATTTTAATGAGTGCTGCAATATAAAGATATGGAGATCCACAGAAATGAGTCGTTAATTCTGATGGAGAAATGCTAGGCAAAGGATATTTTGTGTTTAGACAGAAATAAATGAGAAGGGTTTTTACTAAGCAGAGAAGGCAGCATATAATTCAGAGATGTAAAAATCACTTACTTGGTTTGAGGGTGAAGTAACCACTCGTGCATAACTATATAGGCGTACAAACCATTAAACGCTTAAAGAAAGGACCCCCAACCCTCAAACACAAACAAAAAAAGTGAATTTCAGTCTTTTAACAATATTTTTTAAAGGAGCAGATTAAGAGGAATACATATGAAAGAATGATTGAACCCATTCAGAAAATGCAAACGAAAACAGGGAGTAATATGTCAGGGGAGTCAAAGGAGATGAAAGCTATAAAAGAGTAAGCCAAAAGTATAAAATAAAACAGAAGCCAGAAGGACCACAGTTGGAAAATGCTGATTAGAATTGAAATTAATTATAAACTTCAGTGACAGAATATGCCTTAAATAGGGAAGTGTAACAACTAGATGTTATCAACTAGAGCTACATTTACAAGATGCCTATATTTCCCCCAGTGAATTTAACTATGAAACAAACAAGAGAAATGAGGTCATGGTTAGAATTATGCATAATGTTAAATAACAATTTAATTATTATTGTTAATGCTGTTGTTTTGTATGAGAAAATTTTGAGCATGTTTTTGCTAATGAAAGGGTTAATTTAAAATGGTTAAAGTCAGATATGAAAGTTGCACATTGAATAAGTGCAATCATTAGGCTTATTATGCCAACTAGGTTTCAGTAGGAACAAGAGTTTGATAAGGTCATAATTTGACTGGATGGTGACTGAGATAAATGATTTCTGAGGCCAGTTCCTTCTCTCTTTCTCCGTGGTGATCAGACCGGCATGTTGCTGCTTGAACTAGTCCTGTGCTGCACTACTTCTGGGCCGAACCAACCCTTATATCACATAGCTGTGTGTGCATCACTAGAGCTTGAGACTCCATGGAGACCTGTTTTGAAAAGTTCCCATCCTACTAGTGGGCTGCCTGCAGGCCCACTCTACTTGTCCTGCCTGAGGGAAGACTCCAGTGTCTGCTTCCTTGACCTTGGACTAGCAGAAGGACCTTCAGAATATTAACTGTTCCATAAAAATGAGTTGAACTGGGCCCTCTGTACAACTGTGTGAACTAATTAGCTGTTATATTCCTTCTCACGATATAACCCTATCTTTATATATATAAATAATCATAGGTGTGTGGTTTTGTTTCTCTAGAGAACAAACTCGAACACAATAAGGAAGACCAATGAAAAAGTAATGCTTTTGAACTATGGTGTTGATGCAGAATACTGAAAATACCATGATATGGCAAAAAAAAACACCAAAAACCAAACCCTAAAAACTCAAACAGATGATTAGACATACATACGACCAGAATGCTTCTTAGAGGCACAGACGGTGAGACGCTGTCTCGTGTAATTTGGACATGCAGTCAGAAGAGACCAGTCCTTGGAGAAGGACATAGTGCTTGGTAAAGTAGAGGGGCATAGGAAAAGGCCCTTGACTACATGGATTGACACAGGGGCTGCAACAATGGACTCAAACATAAGAACAATTGTGAGGGCAGTGCAGGAATGGGAGATATTTTGTTCTGTTGTACATGGGGTCACTATGAGTGGGACCCCACTCACTGGCACCTAAACACAAAAACAACATAGCTTCCTGGAGATGATAAACTATGCCTCTTTGAAACAGAACTGAAAGCAGACTGTAGATGCACTGAGAAATCTCCAAAATACATACTATATAGCCCTGCAGTTTATCCGGTTGTTCCAAGTCCCCCATTGTTCTATCCACTCCATTCTTAATTTTCAGGAAATTAATGTTTCATTTTGGGTGAAAGTCAGGGCTTTCTGCTCCCTTAAAGAGTTATAGTCTCATGAACTCATAAGAATAGTTCTACCCCACCCTAGAGAGTTGCTATGAAGCGGCATCCATGCGATGGCAGTGAGTTGAATTGAGCTGAGTTGAGTCCATTTAAAGAAGTAAAACTAGGAAGAAAAAGAAGGGAGGAAGTTAGGGAGCAGGGGAGGGAGGGATGAATATAAGGAGAAAGAGAGAGCGGGAGGAGGGAGAGGAATAAAAGAGAAAAGAAGACGAGGAAAGAAAGGAAGGGGGAAAAGGCACAGAATATCATGAAAACAACCCTCCTCCATTTTAACATTTTATATATGTCCCCCACCCCTATCCTGTGGGGGACAGGACTGTGGTAGTTATATAATATGCTGTCAATTTGAGAGTATTATGAGTGAAGGAGTGGAGTCTAGCCTGTCAGTCATTGTATAGCCAATGAGGCCTCTGTGTGGGCATGGCCTTCTCCTGAAGATTCTTGGATTTCCTGTATTTCCTCCTTGGAGGCAGGAGACTCTCTCTCTCCTCACTCCCTGAGAGACAATCTACTGACAAGACACATGGCACTACGCTGATAGACCCATGCCTTGGGGATTGGAAGAACCACCTGGAGACCCCTGCCAGTGCTGGGATGTTTCTACCACCCCTGGATCCACAAGACTTTGCAGCCACTGACCTGTGATCTTCCTGCATTTGGCATCATTGTTACATGAGTCTAAAGAGGATTTTATAGATTGGTATCGGACATATGGGCTAATATTGGACTTATGGGCTTGATCTGGACTGGGCTGGGGTGTATTCTCAATATTCAATTGCTCTTGTATATAAGCCTTCTTTTCATACACATTTGTGTGTTTATGAATTTGTTTCTCTAGTCCACCTGGATTAACACACATACTAGCCCCAACAATTGAATGAGTCCAAGGGATGGTTGTGTAATTGAGGGGTAAACTTAAAGAGATATCAGACAAGATAAAGAATACAATTGCTCACCTCCCAGATGGCCATGATCACAGCAATCAGATCCATGCAGAGAGAGTGGATATATTTCCAATCATGGCTTATATACACTTAGAGGACATGCAAGCCCCCTAGTTACATCATAACAGGAAGGGGCTGTACAACAGGCATTCATGCAACAGGAAGAGGACGAGATAGGGGTGTACGTGCAATATGAAGGGGATCCACTAGGGGTATACATGTGACAAAACAGGTGAATCTAAAATCAAGATAGCAGCCTAACTTTGGTCCTCCCTGAGTTGGCTTGACCTTAGTCTTTGGGCTCTCCTTCAGAGGAACAATCCACTATCCTATCAGAAGGGAGTGGGCTCCACCTAGGGTGGGTCAAACTATAGGTTCTGATTGCTCCAGATGGCTGATAACCCTCAGGGAGATAACCTTTAAGCAGTTAAACTCCAAGTGTATGATCATTGACCATGTATTGGCAAGCAGCATCTTAGGTTTGGCATATAATACGGGGGTTCATCCTGGGGAATAACCTTTCTGTTTCCCACAAATCCCCCTTTTGTTTTATGTATTAAATTCCAAAGAGCTACAGGGTCAACATGGTTACTTTCCATACATTGAAAGCTGCCAAGGCAAAATTAATGACAATATTAATGCAGCCAAGCTGACATTTTGATCTATGGCAAGTATTTTGAATCCAGACTCGGGGGGTAAGGTCACCCAGACCATCCATTATTGGGGGAAGGTATGGGAGTGGTGGTGGGCTGGGTGACATGGTGGGAGGAGATAGCAACAGTATGTCTGCTTCTGTAGAGAGATAAAGTCAACCATGTGCTCACTTTAAGGCAGCATAGCTATTAGGGGAGAATCTTTGGGAACGACATTTAAAACAGGAAAATGTACTTGGATTTCATCTTTAGTTTAACCAAAGTGGTAGCTTTCCCACCATGGAATCCTAGCTTTCCAGATTCCCTCTAAGTTAGGGAATGTAGTCCTCATATTTTCCTCAGTGTTACTTTCCCACACCACCCCCAGCATCTCTATCCCTCACCGATTCACTCCAGCCCCTGAATTACCAACATGGTCTCAATAAGGAGTATTTTATACTTCTTGGAAATGGATCATTTGTATGCCTTTCCTTTTTAGTTACTGAACATCCCTAGATTTTCTCCTTTCTGATGGTATTAAAGCAATAGACTGAACAGTAAAGTGAATAATAATGTCAAAATATTTTTAAAGTTAAAATTTCAGATCTTTCCATATTGTGTTAATAGAAGACTCAAAGCATAACTTAGAAATTTGCCCTGAATTTTAAATCAAAGGAATGATTTTTTTCCCCAAATGTGACAAATAAAAAAAAAGATAAAACAATCCTTAATTGTTGTTCTAAATTATTTTTTGTATCATCCAAAGATAAACTACTTCAAATATATCTATAGCCTTTGAAACACTTCTATTTCATCCAGGAATTTATCTGAGACATAAAATGCTGGATCATGGTCTCCCCATGGAGTTGTTGTTGTTGTTGTTTTTAACCCAATGCCTATACTTTAGATTTGTTTATAGAAAGATACCTTTCCTCCACCGGATAGAAATGTGCCAGCTCTCTTATCTCATCTGTACTCTAGATGACAGTAGGAAGTAGCCAAGGAAAACATGGAAACTACCTGTGCAATATTCTTCACCTATTTGACTTGGAATGTACTAACAGATTATTTTTTTATTAATAATTCATTTTATTGGGGGCTCTTAGAGCTCTTATATCAATCCATACATAAATTGTATCAAGCACATTTGTACACATGTTTGCCATCATCATTTTCAAAACATTTTCTTTATGCTTGATCCCTTGGTATCACATTCTCTTTTTTTTCCATTCTCCCACCCACCCTTGTGGACTCCTGATAAACTATAAATTATCATTATTTTCATATCTTACACTGTTCGCTGTCTCCCTTTGCCCATGTTTCTGTTGTTAGTTCCCCTGAAGGATGGGTGTGGTTATATGTCAATCATTTTCATTGGTTCCCGTTTCTCCGCTCACCTTCCCCTGCCCTCATGATATCGCTGCTCCCATTACTGTTCCTGTGGGGTTATCTGTTAGGGTGTGGTTATATGTCAATCATTTTCATTGGTTCCCGTTTCTCCACTCACCTTCTCCCTGCCCTCATGATATCGCTGCTCCCATTACTGTTCCTGTGGGGTTTATCTGTCCTGGATCCCGTGTGTCGACAGCTCTTACCTGTACCAGTGTATATGCTCCGGTCTAGCAGGATTTGTAAGGTAGAACTGGGAACATGATAATGGGGGCATGGGTGTGTGTGTGAGTATTAAAGAACTAGATGAATGTTGTGTGTTCCATCGGAGCTATGCTGAACCCTGGTTGACTCATTCCTTCTTTGTGACCTTTCTGTGAGGAAATGTCCAAATGTTTACAGAAGGACTTTGGGTCTCCACTCCAACCCCATCATTTGCATCGATATATTTGTTTGTTTGGGGTCTTCTACCAGACTATTTATTGTTGTTGTTTTTAAGCCTAGTACTTGGAGTTTTCTTCCAGACTCAGTCTCTTAAGAAGAATTTTCTTCTGATTGGAAATAAAAATGAAATCTGCCCTTGATACCTAGTTGTATAATCAAAAGCTTATGTCACTCTGAGTCACTTGCATTTTTATTTTTTAGCTTCTAAAGAAGTCCTGACTGACCCAAATGGTTTCTGCTCAAACACCAGCAGAAAGGTTATCTGTTTAGATACACCCATGGGTGCCATGAAGAATAATCAGGAGCTCTACTGCCATCATATCCCATCTATTGAAAGCCCAATGGAGTGCAGGTCCACTCTGAAGCACATGGCATTCCCAAGATTCATAATCAACTGGATGGCGCCTGCTTGGAGATGAAGACGATTGGTTCAGGATTGGAAGGAGTCTCATTATCATTTGAGTTCCCTTTTGAGTCACTTTAACGTTGTTAGAAATCTTTTAATATTTTCTATTTTGAGGTTTAGCTCTGTTTTGTTTTGTCATAGCTTTGGGGTTTTTTTCTTTATTTGCTTCCAGGTAGTGTTTTGTATGAGTTTTTTTGTATGTAGAATCTAAGATAGATAAATCTATAGAGAAATAACTGGATAAACAATTACCTAGTGGCATGACAAGGGAGGTTCAGAGGAAATGGGGAGCTAACAACAATGAGTATAACAAGGAAAGGTTCTGAATTTGATTGTGGTGATGATTGCACAATTCTTCTTAATATGATCAAACAATCAAATTGTATGATATGTGAATTACATGTCAGTAAAACTATTTATTTAAAAAAACTCTTGTGATATGCAGATGACATATCTATGCTTGCTGAAAGTGATGAGCATTTAATATACCTACTGATTAAAATCAAACATTCAACATGAATTATAGCTCAACATAAAGAAAACAAAAATCTTTTTAACTGGACCAATTAGCAACATCACAATAAACATAGACAAGTTTGTCAATGATTTCATTTTGTTTTGATCACAGGCAGCACTAATGCAATCCGTAATCAGAAAATCAAGCAATGGTTTGCACAAGCTTGTTTCAAAAGACTTCTTTATAGACTTGAAAAGAAAAGATAACTAAAGTCTATCACCTCAGATGAATGAGAAAACTAGACAGAAAATAAAGACTACTTAGGACTGATAACTCTGAATTATGGTGTTGAAGAAAACTGGATAGACTATGGACAACCAGAAGAATGAGCCACTCTGCATAAAAAATGTGGAAGCAGGCATGGGAAGATTTCTCGCGTATTTATGTTATCAGGGGAAATCAGTCCCTAGAAATGATGCAATGCGTGATAAAGTAGACGGTCCATGGAAAATAAGAATCCAATCAATGAGATGGATTGACACACTAGCTGCATCAATGGGCTGAAACCTAGCAACGGTTCTGAGGATGGTGCGGGACTGAGCAGTGTTTTGGACTGTGGAATGTAGGCTTGCTGTGAGACACAAGTGACTTGAACTCACCTAATAATAACAAATGCGATGACTCTACTTGATTTTTATATATCAATATATGCCTAAAGCCGCGCTTCTTTAACTTTACAGAACACGAAAATCATCCAGGGATCTGGAGAAAGGGTAAATTTAGATGCAGTAGGTTTGGGGTGCTGTTGATATTCTGCATGTCTAATCTTCCCACATGATGTTATTAATGTTGAAATATTACATAAATTGGTCATCCAATATAACATATGGCTACAAAAATATAATTAAAATTCAATAAAATTAAAAATTTCATTTATTAGTTGCACTAGTCACATTTTAAGGACTCAATAGAAGTAATCACTCTGACCTGCCTGAATGGGTAACAGAAAAATAAAATATTTCTCTTATTATAGAAAGTTCTATAGGACAGTACTGATTTAAAGGGAGAGCAGGAAAAAGGAAGTAGAATGTTAGGTGGAGAAGAGCAGGGAGAGGCCAGATAAGATGAGCCAAAATAATGCATAACTCCCAAGGCTAAGTACGAGAATGTGGCCTTGTACAATAAATAACAGTGGTCTTGGATAGGTTTAAATAAAGTCATTCCCATTCAATTTATTTCTCTGTTTCTAGTTGAAATATTGTCATAGTCCTGTATTTTGGTAATGCTAAAAGTCTACATGTCCTCTCAACTCTCTCCTATACTACTCAGAATAAGCCAGTAGAGGTTAGACATCTGTTTGAGGTATTATGAGTAAGCCAATGGTGATCTATGGGTGCAAAGGTGTGCGTGTTTAAAGATTCTTGGTTTTGTCCTGTCGCGTTGCTTTAGAAAAGTGATGTATCTTTTCTAGACAAAGTGAAATGAATGGTTCCTGTGAGAATTCCTCAGGACTTCTCTTGCTGGTTTCCCCCTTCATCCCACAGATGAGTTACGCTGATGAAGAATTTTTCACTTTGTTTTTTTTCCTATGTACGGATTTACTTAATTGTATTCACACACACACCTGCCATTACAGTTGACCCTTGAACAATACAGGCTTGGACTGTGTGGGTCCACTTAACACAGGTTTGGTTTTGTTCTTTTCAACACCTGTGACACTAATCATTTTCTTTTGTGTGTGTGTAGCTCTCTCATTGAACCGCAGTTCCTGTTCTTTTTCAAGTTTAGAAAGCCAAACCAAACTTAAGAGCAAAGGTTATTCCATAAAGTAAATACATACAGAGTATATCAGGGCATCCATCTTTCTGACAGGTCATGTTCTAGGTTTTCATCAATAGCCAGCACCTAACCAAGCAGATCACACACAACTTCTGGTAAGAACCCTGAACAATGAAAGTTATCCTTAAGGGTGACTAGAGCTATCTATTAGATTGCCTATCCTGTATGGCACTAATTATCTTTGTGTTGAAAATCCCAAGATGATGACGTGTTAATTTTCTCTCTCACATGTCTTATTAAATCCAGCACAAAGAAGGAAACCCAAAGGCATTGTTCTTTACACAGTCATGGGAATCTGATCACTTAACAATCTATCAGCTTTATAATCTATCAATATCTTATTGGGGGAGGGGACCCACACAACTAAAAGGAGCGTGATAACATACCTTGGCTGCAGGACACGTGTGAACACAGAAAACACACCCTCTCCTTTCAGCTTAAAGAGCATCTGACTGGAAACTTCTGTTGTAGCCTCTCCAAATTATCACTAAAATACCTATGAAGAAACAGAACACAGATGAAAATTTACACCTCCAAAAAATGAAGACTGGTTGAAATCTGTTTCCAAAGTCTGGAATTTCCCAATACTACCCATTTGTAGGAAGTGGATTAAGAAAAATATGCTTGTAGTTTAGCAAGCAGTGTTTTATGAACCAGGCAAAGAAATACAGTAGCATGCTATTTCACCTTTTCCTCTCTGTCTGCAACAGAAGACCAGGTAGGTATTTCTCCAGGGATACAAGGAATATATTGCCCCAATTCCATATTGACTTTATATTTCATATTCATCCCTTTATATTCATCCTAGGACTGAAAGCATACAAAAAATAGGGAAGGAAAGCAGGTGTGTCCACATGAATATGTGTGTTTGGACAGAGCGACAATAGGAGCTAGAGTTATATCATTAGGAATTTGTCCACAAATATAATGTATTTCTAGTTCAGGAATTTATGGGTTTCTTTCTATTTGACCCTGGTAGAGTGATAGAGAACCAGATTCCAAGATAAGTGAACATCCTACTTCATCACAGTGGTATCCTGCTGTAAGACACACTTTGCTGTTAGTGTCTACACAGTAACTCTAACTCATGTCAACAGGGTTTTGTATAACAGGGAAAAAAATGTTGCCTCTTTTGGCATCACTTTCACAATCATGTTTAAGCCCATCATTACAGCTATAATCTCAATCCCTCTTTCTGAATGTTGCCCACAGCTTTGCTGACCTTCTATTTCATCAAGCATGATGTCCTTCTTCAGTGACTGGTACTTGGTGAAGATGACCCCAGAACAAAGGAGTTGGACATTTTTCTACTGTTATCCATAAGGCTTTAATTGGCTAATTTGGAGAAGGAAGTAGCCAAACCTTCCTTCCAAGGGTGTCTTAGTCTGGAAGCTCTGCTATAGCTGTCTGTCATAGTTAACTCTGCCGGTATTTGAAATACCAATAGCATACCTTCTAGTATCCCATCACTCCACAAGCCACCACAATAGGTCTACAAACAGGTGAGTGGAGGAAACACTTTTCACTCACTCTCACTAACATTAGGGCCATTATGATTCACCTAGACATTAACCTGTGGAAAAGATGGGGCTTTCTACTCCCGTAAACAGTTACAGTCTCAGAAACTCACAGGGAACAGTAATACCCTATCCTGTAGGGTTGCTATGAGTCAGTATTGACTCAATGACAGTGAATTTAGGTTGGGTTTGAGATACCAACCATTTGTGTGCAAGCTACACATAGCTACCCTTGTTCAAGCTAACTTTGAAAAGAGGATGTGTCTGGGCCTGCCATGGGCAGTGAAGACAGGAAAGGAGAAATCCATTGCCTTATCACTGGAAGTTATTCAGGACACCTCTTTCTCCATTCTAAATTTAAGGAAAATAAGGATGCTCTTAAAATTTTGCACACACAGGAAATATAAACATTGTTATGAATATTTATAAGAAAAATAAAGTTACCTAAATGATTTGCAATAGACATTATAAGACATTTCTAGAAAACAAATTGAAATCTTCAGTAAGAATAAGTATAGTGGCCTAATTTTAATAAAAACCTATGCAAAATATGTGTACAATGGAATGAAATGATGAGAAGATGATATAAGGAAAGATTTACAGAATATTTAAATTGCCAAAACAAAATTGAAATCAATGCTAGGGATATTAAAGAGTAGAATTTACATGGCATAGGATCAAACAGCACATGTTAAATAATAATTTGTGCTGCCTTCCTAATTCACTGCAGCCTTTGTTGAGTGATATATATATATAAAATATAACCCTAAACTCATTGCCGTTGAATTAATTCTGACTACAGCAACACTATAGAAAAGATTAGAGCTGCTCCTATGAGTTTTCCAAGGCTGAGATCTTTATGGACACAACTTCCATGTCTTTCTCCTAGGTTCAGACTATGGCATTTAGTTAGCTCAGTGTTCTAACCACTTAGCTTCCACGTCTACTTTATTAGATAAAGAAATGAAATGAAACCAAACTCACTGTAAATGAGTTGATTCCGGTGCAAAATGACCCTCTAAGGTTTCCTAGGTCATAAATCTTGAGGACAGCAGGGAGACTTCTCCTCCTGTAGAGTAGCTGTTGGGTTTAATTCATCTACGTTGCAATGAACAAGCCCAACACTTAAAGAGTTTCCTGCAACTACACGCACATATCCCGGAATTAGATCATTGTGATGGTTGTACTGTCACCACTGATTGTTTGATAGTAGATGGGACAGGGAGTGGATGTATGCCTAACATGCTTCTCCAAGAACATTCTTGAGCTTTCTCTGAAAAAAGAGTGCACATGCTGCAGTGTTTCTGTAGGGAACAGCCTAAGAGAAGCCAGTTGAAAGGAATTGTCACAAGGCTATTCAACCAGCAGTGATGCTTCCTGCAGATGTACTCAGATGGTACCACTGGGGAGCCAAGATGAAAACACGCTCACAATTCAGCTCAGCTCACTGCCATCGAGTGCATTCTGACTCATAGAGAACCCACAGGACAGCGTAGAACTGCACTGTATATCGTTATGGGAGTAGAAAATCTCCTCTTTCTCTGGCTGGTTGTTTTGAATTGCTGACCTTGTGGTTAGCAGTTTAAAATGCAATCCCGTACAACTCCAGGGCTTCCTCCACTCTATTCAATCTAATTCCTCAAGGTCTGTATGAGCTGGCCATCCAAGGAGTGAGAGCCAACTTCTATGTGTTCATAAATGGTGAAGGCTAGCTCTACAGATCAGATGTTTTCATACCAGAATGCAAATTGAAGGGATTTGTATTTGAAAACGATGTGATCTCTTCCTCAGCCTTATACTGTGAGTAACATCAGGCTAACATGGAGACTAGGATGCAATAAAGATCAAATTATAAAGGGGACAGTGAAGAAAACTAAGGTCTCATCACACTTTTCATCAAAATCTATTGAAGTGTGCATGTTAAGAATCAAGGGGAACTGATCACAATGATCTACAACAGAAAAGTGGGTGAAGGGAGACAGTGGTTAGTGTAAGACATGGGGGGTGAAATTTATAAATTATCACGGGTTCATGAGGGAAAGAGGGGAAATGAACTGATACCAAGGGCTCAAGTAGAAATAAAATGTTTTGACAAATGTTCAAATGTGCTTGACACAATGTATGTATGTATGGATTATGATAAGAGCTGTAAAAGCTCCCAGTAAACTGATTTTTTAAAAAAAGAACCATCACTAGATGAGACTGAACAAAAAAAAAAAGGCAAAATTTGGAACACCAGCCATCAAAGGAGGCAAAGTCATGAATCAAGATTCACCATAGCAGAGATTCTTAAGAGGAGCACTGGTGGCATAGCGGTTATGTGTTGGGCTGATAACCACAAGGTCAGTAGTTTGAAATCACCAGCCACTTTCTTAGGAGACTTTCAACTCCTATAAAGACTTACAGTCTCAGAGACCCATATGGGCAGATTCACCCTGTCCTCTAGAGTCTCTATGAATCAAAATGGATGTGATGGCCATGAGTTTAAAGGTAATTTTTTTTAAAACATTTTCATTACTATTTATTTATTTATTTACTTATTTATTTATCTATTTATTTATTAACATTTTATTAGGGGCTCATACAACTGTTATCCCAATCCATACACACATCAATTGTGTAAAGCGCATTTGTACATCGTTTCTCAAAACATTTTCTCTCCATTTAAACCCCCGACATTAGGTCCTCATTTTTCCCCTCCCTCCCCGCTCCCCCCTCCCGCATGAGCCCTTGATAGTTTATAAATGGGTATTTTGTCATATCTTGCCCTGTCCGACGTCTCCCTTCACCCACTTTTCGGTTGTCTGTCCCCCAGGGAGGAGGTCACACACAGTTCCATGTAATCGGTTCCAATTTTTAGGAAATTCTTTCTTTCCTTTTTCATCCCTTGCTTTCTTTCCTCCCCTTCCCCCATTCACTTCTAATAAATTCACCCAAGGTTATGAAAATACGGTGGCAGTGCAGTACCTAGTGGCTAAGAGTCTGCACTCAAAATTTTGTTTTACACATTGGACTGCTTAACCGTAGGTTAGTAGTTCAAAACCACCTGCCAGCTCTGCTGGTGGCTTTCTACTCCCATAAAGAGTTACAGTCTCAGAAACTCACAGAGGCAGCCCTAGCTCTCCTTTGTGTAGGACAATAAAACATAACCAAAGATTGTTGTGGCAAGGTGGTAGGAAATGCACATACACAACAGTTCGTACACAAAAAGCAAAGGAAATAAATATATTTTGATTCCACAAATATTTAAAAGTCAACTGGTCTGTTATGCACTGAGGGCTAGTTGCAAAAACATGTAACTATAACGAGAACAAAATAATAGTATACCTTAATTTAAAAACAAATAAAAATCTATCGAGTAATAAATCTCTTGATGGGAATGCTAATAAACTTACATCAGACGTAAGCCAATTAGTAGTCCTGGGAAGTTGATTAGACTTGTTTTTCAGCCTTTAATCCTTCCAAGGAATTGATGGATTTAACTTGGAGAAGCTTGAAATGCTGGTGGGGGTTAGGTGATGTTGAATTGATTCTAATCCACAGCAACCCTATGTACAACAGAAGGAAACACCGCCAAGTCCTGCGCCATCCTCACGATTGTTCTGCATGAGCCCATTGTTGCAGCCACTGTAACAATCTATCATATGAAGAACATTCCTTGTTTTCACTGTCCCCCAACTTTACAAAGCATGTCTTTAACCAGTACTGGTCTCTCCTGATCACATGGTGACTCCTTTTAAAGAAAGTCACCACTACATTTTCTGTGTTGCACTTTTTCTTTTGACATATTGTATATATTTTAACTATTGAAGTTTTGTTGACATATACAATCCTATATATATCCATTCACATATAATTCTGTTGATAAGTCCCCTGTAGAGGAGTTATACAATCATTGATGCTATCAAGTACCCAACCTTCCCTCCTCTTCCCATTGCCTCAGGCAACTGTTACTCCTGTTACTGTTTCTGAAGGGTTATCTATCTTGGATTTCATGGACTGTACAATCTTACATCTGCAAATGAGCATGCATAAATCTAGCATGATTATTAAGGTAGAACAAATTAATACCTTAATAGTAAGAGGGGGAAATGTTGAAGAACTAGATGATATTTATGTGACTCATCGGTGTTGTACCACACCCTGGATTTATCATCCATTCTCTGTGGCCCTTCTGAGAGGGACTGTCCAATTATTTGGGTCCCCATTGCATCCATCTCCTTCACATTGAGTTGATTGTGTGTTTTTGAGTGTCTGATACTTCTTCTGATTGACACCTCATGATCCCACAGACTGGTGTGCTTCTTCTATGTGATATTTTTCATTTTTTTGATGCTTATGAACCCAAACCAAGCCATACTCACTGCCATCAAGTCTGTTCTCACAGTGACCTTAAAGACAAGGTGGAACTGACCCTGTATGATTTTGAGACTGTCACTCTTTAGAGGAGAAAAAGCCTCATGTTTTTCCCTCAGAGGAGCTACTGGTTTCCAACGGCTGACTTTGTGGTTAGGAACCCAATTTATAACTTCCTGTGCCATCATGCTGCTTAAAGGCACTCTGTAAAATATGGGTAGCAGAAAAGGCCAGCATCTGTAATCTACATCACCCTAGAAAACAGAAGGAACTGCCCAGCCAGGTGGTGTGTCAATATTCCATACCCTTGTGAATTGGGTTCCCCCTGGTGATGCAGGAAATCAGGACAAAAGTAGCACAAGCAAAAGGGAAAAATGATGAAATGATAAAAGACTAACTGGTGGCTAATGAACAGCCATGAGGGAAAGGCGAAGAAAGACCTGATGTGAAGGACATACAAGGAAGAGACTGGCTAGGAAGATGAATTCCTGAAGTAAAATGAGGAGATATCAAGTTCATAAATAGACACCATGCTCATAGGATTAGGACATTTTGTGAAGACATTTCTTTTTCTCCTTTATCAACCACTGTGTGTTAGGTCAGATTGACTACAGAAACAAATCCAGGGAGTACATATGTATAAGAAAGAGCTTTATATCAAGTAGCAATTATATATTGAGAAAACATCCCAGCCTAGTCCTGATCAAGTCGATAAGTCCAATACTAGCCCATATGTCTGATATTAGTCTATAAATTCATCTTCATACTCACACAGCACATGCAATAATGCCAAATGCAGGAAGATCACAGGCCAGTGGGTAAAAAGTCTTGAGGATCCAGTGGTAGTGGAAGCATCTCAGAACTGGCACAGGTCTCCATATGGCTCCTCCCACTCTCTGAGGTGGCTCTTCCACAGAAAGTTGAAGTACAGAGAGAGAGAGAAGTACTCACAGAGCTCAGCAAGCATCGGTGTGGCTTGTCCATGGGAAGAGGAGAGAGGAAGCTCCCAGAATCCTCATGAGAAGACCATGCCCACAAAGAGGCATCATCAGGCTGTGACCTGATTGACAGGCAAGCCTCCACCCCTTCAATCTTAATACCCTCAAGTTGACATGGGATTATGTAACTATCGTAAAATGCCTCTCTGAAACCTCCCCTGTGTAGTCGGCATTCTCACCCAACTTTAAAGATTTTGACCAAAGCTCCTGGAACACCATGTGCTATCTAGACCCCAGCAAAGCCATTTAAGGGGGTGGCTTCCTGGTGAGATTCTGGAACTCCTCAGAGGAAAGCTGTGTGGTTGAGATATGCAGTTCTTATCATACAACTTGCACACAAACAGTGTGAGGTAGTTAGTTAATTGTGCCAACCTGGCCAATAAACACATGTGGGGTTAATTGAAGGGCAGAGGGATAAATGGCTCAGTGAGCCTCACCTTTCTAGTCCTCTGGTCTCTTGCTTTCTGATGGTCAGACCAGGGTGCAGCTGCCTTAGCCAGTTCCCTGCTTCAGCTGGCAAGGCTCACTTCCGGAAAGACATCCCTGAGGAGAAGCCACAAGGACCTACCCTGATACAGCCCTGGGTGCTGGAGTACCCGTATGGAGACCTCTGCCAACGTTGAGATGCTTACACATTCACTGACTCGGCTTTCCTCTTGCAGAATGCATCATTGCCATTGCGTCTGTTTTGTGAGATGGAGGAGGACTTTGTGGATTGGTGTTGGACATATGGGTTAATGGGTTAATGTTGGGCTTGTGGGCTTGGGCAGCACTGGGTTGGGATGTTTTCCTGATGTGCACTTAACCTTTATATAAAACTCTCTTATACATGAGTTTCTGTGAATGTGTTTCTTTAAAGTACCCAGACTAATACACAGTGCATCACAGATAATACATAGCACACAGCATGGAGGTCCTGGTCGGATGCTACTAAACCAGCATCATTCTGAAAGTGCTGCCTCTTCTTCCTGGGGCTGAAAATGTTTCCCAAAGATTAAAAGGGTTAATGGGTGAAAATGTGTACTTTCAGGGAGGTTCACCAGACATCGAAAGAACTTTTCAGCTGTGCCTTGAGGGCCAATCCACATTCCTTGTTGTTTATGGACCGGGAGTATAGCTTTTTGAAGATTTCATTCGAAGCAATCACCCAGATGCAAATAAAACCTTGAATCAGTATCTAGAATTTTGAAACAAAAACCAACCATAATTTCAAAAAGGCTCATCTCCCGGTGTCTATTCATGTCTACTATTACTACAACATTGTCACTGATTGTAACCAGCACTAAAAGTTCCTGATAGATGTACTTTTGGATGGTCACATAACCAAGCACCATTATGAAGACCCATGGCAACATTCCTCAAGGATCCTGGTTAATGATATTCACTATAAAGTATGACTACTATAACTACTTTGAGGCCAGGTCTCTGGAGCTATTCCACATGATTAAGGACTTTGTGAAGTTTCAGTTTGAGAAAAATGGAATGCCAGGAATGGATTCCAGCTTAGGGGTACTGAGGAGAGTGAAGAGAATGAAGAGGCGTTTCAAGGGCCAGTGGGGATAATTTGGAGTTGCTTGTGGATGCCATTTATATGGATAGTGGAATGTCACTGGAGATTGTTTGGCAGATGTATTGTCCGATGATGAGGCCACTCATAGAACATGTCTCTGCAAATGGGCCCCATTTCCCCTGTGGGAGAACTGCTGAAAATGGAACCAGATGTGGCCAAATTTCACCAGGCTGAGAGCACATACGATGGGAAGGTCAGAGTCACAGTGGATGTCCTAAGAAAGAAATTTAAAGGTGTTGGTTGAGGTTACACATTGTCAAATCTACAGCAGCAAGGAGAACCCTACAGAGCCTCAAAGCTAATCAGTCTCAGGTCCCCAACAGCTGAGACCCCTTTTCAAAATTAAAACAAACACACCTGAACACAGAACAAAGAGGGAATTCTTTAAATTGCAGAAGAATGACTTTTACAGCTAACATTGAACAGAATGAATTGAAGGGAGACGCAAAAGTTTGTCTGGATCAAGCTCTACTCCCAGGTCTCCTTCTCTCCCTCCCTTCTAGCTCCACTGCTATGTGGTCTCAGTCTTCTAACTCAACTCTCCATCTCTACCCAACCCTTGGCCCATATTCCAGGGGCATATGGTAATAGCACTGGATTTGTACCTCTGGGGCCGGGACATCCACACGCAGGCCCACTAACCCAGTCCTTAACCTCCCCAGCCCCACTCGCAGCCTAGGGTGGATAATAGGAGAAATGTGAAATCAAGAGACTTGAATTAGATCGTTTTCTCTGGAGGGCTGAGGCAGCAGTGTCACTTGCCAGTTCTCGTACATACATGCACACTGAGTGTCACCTGAAACATTTCAGAATTACCAGCAATGATTGCTAGTATGAAATCCTTGATCATTTATCTAATGTCACTGGTCATTGGTTATGCTGAAACTCACTGCATTGTACCCTTTAAATGGTCACCACAGTGAATTCTATGTGATGGAAACTTTCTCTTAATAATGATAAAAAGAATATTTGTACAATTTGTGGCAATAGTCACATTAGCCAAGAGGGGAAAAGTGCTGCCTCTACTTCCTGGGCCTGAAAAATGTTCCCATAGATTAAAAGGGTTAATGGGTGAAAATGTGTACCCTCCCACCCTCATGTACCCTTGATAAATTATAAATAATTGTTATTTGCATATCTTCCACTGTCCACTGTCTTCCTTCACCCACATTTCTGTTGTTTCTCACCCAATCCCCGAGGGCAGGAGTTTAAATACATTAATCATTCCAATCCATTGCCCAGGCACCATCTATTTTCTTACCATATTTTCTTATGCACCCATTTTGTCTTCAGAAATCACGTTGGGCTGGTGAGCATCACAGAATGCCAGGTTATTAAAATAAAGAGTTCTTGCATTGATCAAGGGCTTGAGTAGAGACCCAATAGCCATCTGTTACTTTAATACTTAACATATAAATATATGTACACAGACTTATATTCCTATCATTATATATTAATATATATACATGCCTATAAGTACATGCCTATATTTATAGCTCAATACATTTCTTTGACTCCTAATTCTTTCCTCTTTTACTTTCCTCCCATCCCACTATCATGCTCAACCTTCATTCAGCTCCCTGCACTTCTCCACTGCATTGTACTTGATCAAACCCCACCAGGCATTCTACACCTTCTTCATCATCAATCTTAGACCTCTTATTGTTCCCTTATCCCTGAGGTTTTTGGCTTTTGATGCATACTGTACCAAGGATGGAGCTTGAAGACATTATTCCAAGTGAAATAAGTCCATCACACAGGGGAAAATACTGTATGATCTTACTTACATAAAAGAGAGAAGAATAGGCAAATGTATAGAGAACTTCTTACTGGTTCCCCAGGGCTACATGTAGTGGAAAGGATGGTTGTTGATTAGAGAGCATAAATGTTGAGTTTATGATAATGGAAAATCAAATTGATTAAAGGTGGGAATTTAACAAAATTAAAGTAATTACTGCCAATAAGTGATACATCTGGAAAAAAGTGGATTAGCAAAAGTTGTATGATAGGTACATTCATAGAAATTTCAAAAAATAGAATAGATGCTGAGATTATTATGTACAACCAAATACTCCATGGGATATTTTTCCTTCATTAAGCGGTCATGTTTTTAGGGTCATGGTTTTATGGGGCATCACTGTTAATTGGCCCAATAAAGTTTACTATTTCTGCTTTACTGCCTAGGTATTAGGTAGTGACTAGAATCTTAAAAGCTTACAAGTGGTCATTCAAGGAATGATAATTCGTCTCTTTCCCTGCAGCAAAAGAAGAAGAAAGAAAGGTAGGAAGTGGAAAAAACAATTGCACCACTGTGGCTAATTGCATCTGTGAACAATTGTCTCCTTTGGTTTGAGATAAGAACTGGATTGTACCTGACACCATTACTGAGCATTTTGATATGCTGAGTACACTAAGCAGATTCCTATGCTGAGTACACTGAGCAGATTCCATAGAATAATTCTGATCTAAAAGCGGAAATGCAGAACATAGTTTCAAATTCTCATGGAATCCAGATTATCTATAGTCAGAGATAATGAATGAACCACAGAAACTACTGCTCGGAGATAATCCTTAAAGAAAAGATAATCCCCTGAAGTCTTTAAAAAAACCAAAACGAAATTGTTTAATTTCACCAGTAAAATATGGCTGCCTTGAGTATTGTATTTTTTAAGATCTCCCCATGTGGAAGCAAACTGACAACAACACAAACGGTTACAAAGGAATGAATGTAAAGGATCATTGAGTTTATGGACCAAGCAAATATCAGCCTTGATGATCCTGAGGCCAGAAGAACTGGTGGTGCCCAGCTACCAATACCAACTGCTCTGAAAATGATTGAATTAGATGGCCCTGGAGAGAGGGAGATAGAAATAAAGAACAGAACTCAAAAGCACAAAGAGGCCAAGTTTACCAGTTGGCTAGAAACTGGTGATACCTTGAAGAACATGGGACTTAGTGACCTGTTAGGGATGGAACTGCACTCATGCCTGTGCTAGAATAACTAATCATCTAAAATATAATAAAGGAGACTTTACCTGAGGTTAGAGGGTTAGGAAAAGAGAAACGGAAACAGGAAGCACTGGAGAAAGTGAAATAAGCAATGGTATTTTGAAGGTACTGAAATGGATGAGCTGAAACAAAATATATATAACATTGTTGAATTTAAAACT
>NW_022103897.1:1789187-1799635 GCF_000313985.2 Echinops telfairi | reverse complement strand
AAAGAAATACTTCATACTTAACAGTTCATTCACTAACAGTTAACATTTAAGGAATTATAATTTAGGAAGACAACTTTTGGGAGAAAGGGGGTTCTTGGGTGGGTGAAACAGCATTGGAGGGCACGGTGGCTCTGAGAAGACATACCTTCTCAAAACACAAACTCACACCTTTAGAGTCGATTCCATCTCCTAGCTGGCTTGCATGAGGTCTCTGCAGCCATAGAGCTCGAGAGTTACGAGGAGCAACTGATGGGTTGGAACTGCTGACTTGGCAGGTAGCAGTCCAACACGTGCCTGACAGCACCACCAAGATATACTCGCAGAAGGTGTGCAAGGGAGCTTGCTGCTCCAGCTGTGGTCTTGATCCAGTATATTTCTCCATCTGTTCTCTTTCTCTCATAACCAATTAATACTCTTTAGGGGCAAATTAAAATATGCTGCCCACACATTGTCCTTGAATATGTCCATTTGAAAGATAGTCTTTAACCCTACTGGAATCTAACTAAATATCATGCTTCTTCATCATGTAACTGCATACTGCTATTAACATAAAATATGTTGGGTTCCCCCTGAAACCTACTGTGTGATTGGTTTCCAACATCTGTTCTTACAACTAAAGTCATGGGCATGGTTTGCTTTCACTCAACAGAATGAAGATATGAACATTTATTTGTTTGGCTGAATTACATGTTACTAGATTCAATATCCATCCCCAAGATATTGTACTTCAGACTTAATTTGTAAAATGTATCTGATTAGAAATAAAATGATCTTCTGAAATTATAAGTTATAACGTGAGCCTTAAGTTGGACACAGAAAGATTTTTCTTATACTAGAAAATGTAATAAAACAGCAAAAAGTGGTGGAGTGTTATCAGATGTCAAAGGAGAGGACAGTAGCTCCTTTCCTTCTGTAATAAATTTTAAGTCATAGCAAAGATGTGAAAAGTATGATGAATGGCGGTAGCGTATAACACATTGCGAGGTATTCGGAAGTATACTTGTAGTGTTTCCTTCAATCATCACTACAAATATGCAGCTTGGAAAGTTTGTGTAATTTGCTCAACATCATATAATGAGGAAGTGACAGAATTGAAATTGAAATGTGACCTTTTGAAATAAGCCAAAAAATACTTTAGAAAATGGTTTGTTTTATATTAAAATTATTGTTTCATATATTTCAATGACTCAAAGATGTTGCCCTCATTTTGGGGACATTATTTGGTCAAATATTAAATGTTATTGTATTTCCGTAAGTGTCTGGGTATGAAAATACATGCAATGAACTTAAATATAAATGCTATGTAAAATACCATGGCAGAGGTGACAAGTTGCTTTAATTATGTTGTACCAGTCTGCTCTACTTGCTTACCTCAACCATCTTATTTTAAAAACAAATGGTAGTGATGTTGGTATATATGGGAAAGAATATTGGAAACATTGTGATGCTTTGGATTTTAACTCAATATGAAAATCATATCAGTCCATATCAGTTATACCATAATGATGACACAAACCGTTGCTGCTCTTCTTAAATGATTCATTTATAGTTGTAAAGTTAGCCAAATGTTTGCATATTATGACAGCACTATTTACATGTGGTGTAATGGAGTGACACTATTTATTCCAGGTGCAAACATGGAATTTCACAGACTCATCAAAAGCATTTGACCTGTGTAAATCTGAATTGATAACCACTAGTTCTGTTTCCTTCTAAATGGACATCTGAACTTTAAAATTCTAGACAAGTTAATGCAAAATTAGACATAGACAGAGTTCTTTTCAACTAGTTGGCTTTAACTTTAGGAGAACCTGAAATGAAATGTCTGAATATCTTTCAAATAATGCTTGCACAAAAACAAAAAATTTACCCACTGAGCGAAAGCCTATCAAGAAATTCTTACCGTTTTCCCTGATCTTCTCTAGGCTTTCAATTTTTTCCTTTCCAACTGTCAAATAGATTTGATCATTTATATTGCTCACTATTTCTTTTGGTAAAACCTTTTTACAACTATGATATGATTTTAAATGACTTTATCATATTTAATTTATTCAGTTTGTGCTTCAGAAAGTGAAATAGAGTGTCTTGCAGAGTGAAATTAGTCAATCACCAAAGGGACTTTAATTTTATGAAACCAGTACTTGGGGGGGGGGGGTCAAGAAAAGGTTGCCACATGGAAGGATTCTTTGGAGATTACCAGGGGTAGGTTGGAAAGATGGTGGAAGTCACTAACTAGAGTATATCCCTATTTTCTCTCCTGAACTAACCAGACTCATTAGCTAGGGTGAAGGGAAAGTCAGTAGACAATAATGCAAACACTGAGAGCAGCCTAGGAGTTAAAGAAAACAAAGATGAACACTGTTATATGCACAGTCCTGAAATAACAGTAGTACACTAAAAACACAACAACAATAACAAAAAATACACTGTCATCGAACCCATTCTGATTGATCGTGACCCTATAGGACATGATGGACTTCCCCTGAGTGTTTCCAAGACTCCTTGGAAGCAGAAAGCCTCATCTTTCTCCCATAGAGTAGGTGGTGATTTAAAAATACTGACCTCGTGGTTACCAGGCCAATACTTAACCACTACACCACAGGGCTCCTAACTTCAATAATAAAATGTAGTACATGAGAAAGAAAAGAAATAAAGAGATCATTGTCATCATCTTAGAGAATCTGGCGCAATGATGCAGGAAGGTTAAGTTAAAAATAACAGACAGTGTGGCACCAGAAACTTTCACTCAACAGGCATGAGACAGTAAGAGAAAAATCTCTTTTGTCTCTGAGAGAAAGGAAATATTTCAGAATAACTGAGATGAGCAGATATTACCTGCTTTGAGAATAATGAAAGATTCAACTACGGCAATTTTACTACTTGGGGATTTATATAAACTGTGTAGATATTACAAAAAAGATACTTAAGAAATGAGACATTCAAGGATTTAAACCAGATAATAAAAAGCCAAAAGAAAGTATTGAGGGAAAGTTATCACAATCAGTTTGAAAAGAGTACATATAAAATAATTTTGTACTTTGAATTTTTCCTTGTAAATTTTTGCTTTGCTTGTTACTATGAATAAAGTCTTTTATTTCCAACAGTAAATGTATTTATTTACATTTTTCTAGACAAAAATTCATAGTACAGACTTCTGGGAAGATGGCAACAAAATAGGATCCCCTTTCTAGTGCTCTGTGAGTGAGGTACAGTAATGACCAGGTGAGGCAGCCAGTACTCAGACTCTATACTTAGGATCTGGCCTTTGAGCACCCTGAGATTCTTTTCAGACCTCCCTCACTGATTGCCACCCACAGAGAATGAAACAGAGTTTACAGTGGCATTT
The DNA here is from genome assembly GCF_000313985.2 of Echinops telfairi. NCBI lineage: Eukaryota > Metazoa > Chordata > Mammalia > Afrosoricida > Tenrecidae > Echinops > Echinops telfairi. Next base: position 1,796,289 of record NW_022103897.1, on the reverse strand, counting down.
CCCTATGATTGGCACTCAGGAAGAGTTAAAGAAAACTCGGTGAGCTTGCAGATGCCCTTCTCCCATTTCTGCTCTCAGAGCATGTAGCAGAGTTTGCAGCTGTGGCAGATTCATAATATGTCAACTTGCAAAGGGGTGGAATCTAGCCTGTCAGTTAGATCACAGCCAATGAGACTTTCTCCTGAGGATTCTGGGAACTCCTGTCTCCCTCCCTGGAGGTCAGACACACACTCTCTGCTTCATCTCCCTGCAAGATATTCCTGTTGACAAGCAACATGGAGCTACACTGACGGCAGCCAGAGCCTTGGAGCTGGAGGAGCCATGTGGATACCCATGCCATCACTGAGATGCTTCCACCATCACTGGATCCACAAGACTTTCCACTCAGTGACCTGTGATCTGCCTGCCTTTGATGTCATTTTCATGTGTTGCATGAGTCTGAAGAGGAATTTATAGACTGGTATCAGACATAAGGGCTAATATCAGATTTATGGACTTGATCTGGAGGGGTTAGGGTGTAACACTCAGAGTACAATAAAACTCTCTCTTACACATTTATGAGTGCCTATGAGTTTGCTTTTCTAGTCAACCTGGACTAACACAGCAGTGTCTGAACACTGCAAGTTTGTGGATAGCCCTTTCTGATTCCTGCCCTCAGAGCAGGGTGTAGAGTCCCTCTGCTTCACCCAGTCTGGCACTCAGTTAGCTTCCCAATATTCCTTCTGATTCTGGCCCTCAAAGTGGGAAGCAGAGTTTGCAATAGTGCATCTGTCTCCCTTAGTCCAGCACTCAGTGCATTGGCAGATAGCTCATTCTGATTTCTGTCTTCAGAGAGTGCACCAGAGTTCAAGGTGATACCTCTGTCTCCCCAAGACAGTTATGTGAGTTTGCAGACCCCAACTCGGATTTCCAGCTTCAAAGCATGCTTAGAAACCCCCACTCCCTTGGGCATTCACTACAATAACCTAATTCCACTTGCCATCTGCATACAAGAAACTTGTAGTTCTGAGTTGTGCAGAAGTCCACAACAAAGGGCCCATCTCTGTGCCACTTGCCAGCAATCACCACTTGCTGAGTCCCAGTAGCTTGCCGGAGATTCATGGCTGCAGCCACCTGGTGCCACAGCTAGCATAGCCTGGGCCAAGCACACAGCTTGTGTAGCCAGAGACTCCTGGCTATTCTCCCACCCACCACCCCTACTCCAGTATCTGCTGCTATCACCCCTGGCCATGCAAAGCCACACTGCATTGCCATGTGTGCCACAAACAGACAGTCCCATCCTGTCTCCTGTGTCATATTCATTTCAATAACATACCACTTACAGCAGTGATTTTCAACCTTCTTACTGCTGCAACACTTTAATACAGTTCCTCATGTTGTGGTGACCCCAACTATAAAATTATTTTTGTTGCTACTTCATAACTGTAATTTTGCTACTGTTATGAATCATAATATAAATATCTGATATGCAGGATGTATTTTCATTGTTACAAATTGAACATAAAGCATAGTGATTAATCACAAAAACAATATGTAATTATATATTGTGAAATATTTATTCCTAATTACAAATAAAAGAAATTTTGTCTTGAAGCATGGTGTAGCCTGGGTAACAGTCTTCATGCTGGGTACTCATGTTTTCCGATGGCCTTAGGTGACCCCTGTGAAAGGGTCGTTTGATCCCCAAGGGGGTCATGATCAACAGGTTGAGAACTGCTGACCTACAGGGACAACAAAATGCCACACAAACTACTGCCTACATCAGTAATCAGTACAAGGAAGCAAGAGAAATAAACTGCAATGTCTGAAGAAGATCTGTACGTAGAGATGTACCTAGAAGATATAGACTTAGAACCAATAAGGAAGATATCTCCAGGTTATGAGGCAATCGATAAAGTAGAAGGATGAAAGAATAGAGAGGACACAGTCCATTTTCCAAAGAGAAATATGAGTTAAGGGGAGAGGCAGCAGATGTGAAGAGAACAGTCAAATACTTTACCAACAGGCTGGAAGAGGTGAAGAATAATGAGTGACCTCAAAAATAGTCAAGCAGAATTCAACAAACGTGAAAGACAGTCAAACTTGATTATCAAAGAAGCTGAAGGAAACCTGAGAACAATGAGAAATGTCATTAAGAATAACAATATTTGAATAATTGGGATACCAGAGCAAGACATAGTGAAGAAATCAATAACCAAAATATCAAAGGAACTTCTGGAAGAAATTTTCCTGAATTTATTGAAGGAGAATCAATCAATCATCCAGGAAGCAGAGAGGACACCAATTAGAGTGAACCCCCAAGAGCACACACCAAGGAGTATAGTAGTCAAATTATTCAACTTTGAGGAAAAGGAGAAAATCATAAGAGAAGCTAGAGAAAAAATGCAGTCATCTATAAGGGTCATAAAATAAGATTATGGTCAGACTTATGAGCAGAAACCATGAAGAAGAGGAAAGAATGGAGTAGCATTTTCTGGAGGTTGAAGGAGAATGACTATAACCCAAGAATCCTCTACCCTTGCAAACTCTCCATAAAAATAAGACATGGAGATAAGAATTTTCCTAGATCATGAAAAACTTAAAGAATATGTTATATTAAAAAAAATAACAGCATCACAAAAGTTACTTTCTAACATGATTTGGACAGAAGATCAACATCCACAGACCACAAACCTGAGACCACAGATAGTGTAGCACTAACCAGAAGTTAGCACACTAAAAATAATACCCAAGACATATTTGACACAACAGTGCAAAGAAGGCAAGAATTAATTCTCCCACACATATACAACACACAGCTAAGGAGTGAGGTGGAAACACTTGCCACGCAGGGTATGAGATGTCAGCAAATTTTCCACAGATAGACATAATTACTCTGAATGTGAATGGTCTGAACTTACCCATTAAGAGACAAAACCTGGAAACAAAACCCATCAATGTGTTGTCTACAAGAGACACATCTCAAGCTCACAGAAAAAGCAGGTTGAGAATCAAAGAATGATGAAAAGTTTACCAAGCTAACAGCATTCTAAAAAAAAAAGCAGGTGTTGCAATCCTAATCTATGAGAAAATAGACTCCAAGGTGGAGGACATAACTAGAGAAAAGAATGGGCACTATATGAGGTTCAAGGGATCAGTAGACCGAGAGCCAATGAACATAATAAACATATACATGCCTAATAAGAGACCGGCAAATTTTAAAAATCAAATTCTACAAAAGAAATCACAGAATTGATAATCATAGTAAGAAATTTGAATATACTTCTTTCCATGAAAGACAGATCAGTGGGAAAGAAGCTCAGCAAAGAAGTTAAAGAACTAAACTCTACAATTAGGCAACTCCACCCAACTGCAACAACAACAACAAATTATGCTCTTTTCAAGTACACATAGTACGTATTCAAAAATAGACCATATGCTGGGACCTAAGTCAAGTTTGAGTAAATCTGAACATATAGAAGTCACTCAGACTTCCTTCTCTGACCACTGAGCCATACAATTGCAAATCAACAAAAGAAAAATTTAAAAAAACAAGGGTACATGCTTGGAGGATGAATGACATAGTTCTTCAAAATAAGTGGATATTGGCCCAAATTAGAAACAAAATTAGAAAGTTTCTAGAAACTAATAAGAATGAGAACACAAAACCCTGTGGGATACAGCAAACGCAGTTATCAGATGGTGCTTGACAGTGATAAATGGACATATGAAGAATGAGGAGAGGGTTATGGTCGAAACCATACCACAAAACCTTCAGCAATTGGAACAGTGTCAACAGAATAATTCTTCCAATAGCAAAAAAAAGAAAAGAAATCATAAAAATCTGGGTGCCGATTAATGAGTGGCAAAACAAATGAACAATGGAGAAAATTAACATAGTAAAAAGCTGGTTCTTCAAAAAGATGAACAAAATCGACAAACCATTGACAAACCTAACAAATGATAGGAAGGATCAGACATCAATATCCAGGATGAGGGATGAACAAGGAGAAATTACAATGGACCCTTATGAAATTAAAATACTAATCACAAAGTATTACAAAGGTCCCTACTACAACAAATAGAATAACTTGGAAGACATGGAAAAAATACCTAGTAAAACAAACCCTCCCTATATTATCTCATATAGACTTCAAGAACTTAAACAGCAAAAGAAGAAATATGTAAGGTTATCAAAGAATAAACAATTTTAAAAGTTCCTGCTAAGATGGTATAACAGGAGAATTCTACAATGCATTAAAAAAGAGTTGTCACCAATGCTACACAAGCTCTTCCAGAACATAAAAAAGGATGGTAAACTGACAAACATAAGCAAGTATAACAATAATACCAAAAACAGGCAAGGATTCCACAAGAATAGAGAACTACAGGCCGATATCACTAATGAACATTGATCCAAAAATCCTTAAGAAAATCTTGGCCAATAGAATACAAATGTATATAAAAAGAATAATCCATGACCAAGTGGGAACCATACCAGGATGGTTTAACACCCAAAAATACATTAACATCATCCATCACATTGAAAGGAAAGAGGATAAGAACCACATGATAATATCAATAGATGCAGATAAAGCATTTGTCAACGTATAACAGCCATTCCTAATTAAGACGCTCAAGAAAATAGGAGTCGAAGACAATTACCTCAATATAATTCAAGCTATATATTAAAAAAACAGCACCTAATGTTACAATCAATGGAGAAAAGACAAAAACATTCTGATTGAAAAAGGGGTCCAGACTAGGATGCCCCTTGTCCCCACTTTTATTCAACAGTGTCCTTGAGGTCCTATCTAAGAATATAAGGCAATGATATTCCTAATGCTATAATAAATGATATACATTGGAGGGAAGAAGTGAAATTATCGTTACTTACAGATGACATGGTTTTATATACTGAGAATCCGAAAGGCTCCACAATAGGAGTACTGGAAGTGATCGAGGAATATGGTAGAGTGGCAGGATACAAAATAAACAAGTAGAAGTCAATTGGATTACTATAAAACTAATGAGATTACACAAAAAGAAATCAAGAAGGTAGTACGCTACACAATAGCCAAGCATAAAGTGAAATATCTAGGGATATATCCAACCAAAAAAACAAAAGATTTGTATGAGGAAAACTACAAAACATTATTTTAAGAAACCAAAAAGGACCTTCACAAGTAGAAGAATAGTCCATGTTCTTGGATCATAAGAATTAATATTGTAAAGATGCCAATCCTACCTAAGGCACTATATAAGTTCAACGCAATCCCAATATACATGCCAGCATCTTTTTTCAAAGAAATGAAAAAAAAAAAAAAACAGATTAACAAATTCATATCAAATGGAAAGAAACCCAGAATTTGGCAAAGAAATCCTCAAGAAGAAAGATAAAGAGGCTTGGATTACTAGACTTTAAAACTTTTTATGCAGCCACAGTTATCAAAATAGCATGGTACTGGTATAATTATAGGTACTTGGACCAATGAATAAAATCAGAAAATGTAGATTTTAAAAAACAGCGTAAGTGTCTAAAAAATACCTCTGGGAAGTGAAAGCCAGGCAATTGCCCTGTTTATCAAATGGTGCTCGAAAAGCTGGATATAAACCTGTGGAGGAATGAAGCAAGATCCTTTCCTCACTGCATACAGAAGAACAAATTTAAGGTGGATCACAGACTTTAAGGTAAACTATCAAATTTTCAGTATCATCAAGCATTACCAAATTATCAGGATAATCAAGGAAAAGAAAGGACCAACCTAAGAACCTTAGCGCTGGGATTACATAGGCTATCAGAATTAAGGAAGGATAATACTAAATTAGAGGAAGATAAAATAGATGAGTGTGAAATACTGAAGATGAAACACTTGTGTACATTGATAAACTTCATCAAGAGAGTAATAAGAGAGCTCTCAGAGTGGAAAAAGACATTTAGTAATGGCATATCAGATCAAGGGTTTATTAACAAAATCTACAGAATCCCCCAAGCCTTCAATAAGAAAACGATGAATAGCCCAATGAAGAGGTGGGCGAAAGTCTTGAACAGAAGATCTACAAGGAAGGAAACCTGAATGACCAATAAATATATGAGGAAACGTTCCTGATCATTAGCCATCTGGGAAATGCAAATTAAAATAACTATGAGTTACCACCTAACGCCTGCAAAGATAGCCCAATTCAATAAAAACAGAAAGCAACAAAAGTTGGATAGCCTGTGGTGAGATAGAAGCTCTCATACACTGACGGTGGTCTTGCAGATATCTACAGCCACTGGGGAGAACGATTTGAAGATACCTAAAATAGATGAAAATCGTGATACCCTAGAACCCAGAAATTCCAGTACTGTGCATATTTCCAGAAGAATTAAGAAATAGCCAACAACCAAACTGCTCTCCAATGTTCATCGCTGCGCAGTTCACTATCACAAAAAAAATAGAAACAGTCTAAATTTCCATCAGTAAATGAATAGTCTGCTATATACACACAATGGAATACTACGCATCCCTAAACAATAGTGATGATGAAATTATGAAATAGCTCATCTCGTGAAAAGAGGTAGAAGATATTATACTGAGTGCAGTTAGCCAAGCACAAAAGGACAAGCACAGCATGAGTCCTTAGCAGAACAGGACTAAGGGAAAATGCACACAACACACAACTACTGGGCTGAGGACCAGATACTCTGGCTTGAGCCAGACCAATCCTAATGATACATATATCATTAAATAAAAAGAAAAATTTAAATAACTAAAATAAACAAATTAAAATATATAAATAAAGATGCATATAGCACTTGTGCTGAAAAGCATCTTTCCCCCACACATCTCCTAAACCTTTAAGGCTCACAGAGGGGTGGGGGAAGAAAAAAAATGTCAATAGGGGACCAGGGCACTAATCATCCCAAAGGCAGGATATTGTTTATGTCTCCATATAAAAGGGAGACCCAGAGTAGTCTCCATTCTGGTGTGCCATCCTAGAAGGAGATATTCCTGCTCAGAGCAGCTTATTCCCAAAGATGACTACAGATTTGGCCACACCTCGAGACTTGACGTCCTCTTCCTGGATGATAGCACTACAGAGGAGGTCCCTGGAGATACAGTTCAGGGAGAGTGGCAGG
>NW_022103897.1:1785250-1787504 GCF_000313985.2 Echinops telfairi | reverse complement strand
TAACATCACTCGAGGGGAGAAGATAACAGAATTGTAGGAGAATGGATATATTGGATGGGCCAACATATGGCTAATATATAATAATAATAATAATATACAACAATGGCAACAAGGGTTTCTAGGGGAAAGAGGACGGGGGAGGGGATGGAGGGGCACTGATATCAAAGAGTTCAAGAAGAACAAAAGATGTTTTGAGACTGATTGTAGTAGTAATTGTACAATTATGCTTGATCTATTTGAATTATGGAACATTATGACATCTTAAAGAGCTCCCAATAAAATGATGAATAAAAAATATTCATACTACAGTGGTGGTATTTTATTTGTTTTAGGATACACTCATTCAATAAGATCTCTCATCAAAGATTGCTGAGGTTCCAATTGTGTGCATGATGTTGGCTAAATATTGAATGAAATATACATTAATATTTTCTCTGCTTAAAACAACAAGCAGGACAACTTATTTTCCAATAGAGAAAAATGAAACATACTCACTTACACAGATACTCTCAATAAAAATTTTTTAAAAATGACAAGAACCATTGTAGATATTCCAGAGATTAAAAAAATTCAAAACTCACTGCCATTCAGATGATGCTGACTCATAACAATCTTCTTGTGCACTTCTGAGACTGTCACTGTTTACAGGAATTGAAAGCCTGTTTTTTTCCTCAGAGCAAAGGGTAGTTTCAAACTGCCATCCAGGTAGATCACAGTCCAATACATAACCACTACACCACCAGGGCTCCTGAGGTTTAAAAAGGAAGGGGTAAATTCATTTTAGTCATAGAAAGAAAAAAGGAGGACATATTGCTTGGAATAATTTTAAGAAATTTAGTTAAGAAGAAAGGAGCCTTGGTGACATAATGGGTAACATGTTTGGCTGTTACCCACAAAGACAGTCACTGCAGAGGGAGAAAGCTAATGCTTTCTGTTCCACAGAAGGTGTGTAACTGGAAATTCACAGGAACAGATGTACTCTGTCCTTTAATCCAGAAATGACTTGATGGCAGAGATGTTTTGTTTTGTTTTTCATTATGCACCAACCGGGAAGAGAGGGCAAACAATGCACCAGAGAAGAAGAGACCAGGTCACAGCCAAGGGTATTGTGATGGCAGAGGTGTCCACTCACATTCCTCAGAACTTCCAACTTCAGTAGCCAACTTTCAATCCTTAGAGTTGCTGTTAGGTGCTGTCGAGTGGATTCAGACTCACAGTGACCCCCAAGTACAATCAAACAAAACACTGTCTGGTTGTATCATTCTCACAATTGTTATGTTTAAGCCCATTGCTCTAGCCACTATGTCAGTCTGTCTCCTCTTTCCCAATAAGCTTCCACTATACCTGGTGGTGTACTGGTTATGAGTTGAGCTGCAATCCACAAGGTCAGCAATTCAAAACCACCAGCTGCCCCACAGGAGAAAGGCAGGACTCATTACTCTTGTTAACAGTTGAAGTCCCAGGAACTCACAGGAGCAGTTCTACCCTGTTCTACAGTGGTCACTAAGGGTTGGCATCAACTCAATGATAGTAAGTCAGTTTTTGTTTTGTTTTGTGTTTCTATTTTACCAAGCATGATGTACTTTTCCAGAGGTTGGTCTTTCCTGATAACATGCCCCTAATGCTTCAAGAAAAAGTCTCACCATCCTGTTTAAGCTTCTAAGTTTCTAAGGATCATTATGGTTGAACTTCCTTCAAGATAGATTAGCTTGTTCTATTGGTAGTCCATGATTCCTTCAATATTCTTTGCCAGCACCATGATTCAAAAGCCTTGATCCTTCTTCAGTATTCCTTTTTCATTTCCAACTTTCTCATGCATATGAGGCAATTAAAAATACCATGACTAAGATAAGGGACACCTTTGGTCCTCACAGTGACATCCTTGCTCTTCAGCACTTTCAAGAAGTCTTATGCAGATTTATCCAATGCAATGTGTTGTTTGATTTCTTGATTGCTTCTTCTGTGAGCATAGAGTGTAGATCCAAACAAAATGAAATATTTGACAACTTCAACCATTTATGTTTATTATAATGGTATCTATTGGTCCAGTTTTGAGAATTTGAGTTTTCTTTACTTGAGCTACAAGGCTGAAGTTTTTGATCTTCATCAGCAAGTTCTTCAAGACCTCTTCCCTTTCAACAAGCAAAATTGTGTCATCTCTGTATCAGTTTTTATTTTTTGCTTGAAGACTCATGGTGGCACTGTGTGCTAAGTGTTAGGCTACTAACCAAAAGTCTGGAGTTCAAACCATCAG
>NW_022103897.1:1780751-1783538 GCF_000313985.2 Echinops telfairi | reverse complement strand
AAGTTGATTATGACCCCTACAGGACAGAGTAGAACTTGCTCCTAGGGTTTCTGAGACTATAAATCTTCACAGGAGCAGATAACCTCAACATTCTCCTTGGAGCAGCTGTTGGGTTTGAACTGCAAACCTGTGGTTAGCTACCCAAAAATACGAACTGTGATAGTTAGATTTATTGTGCCAACTAGGCCAATAGGAACATGTGGGTGGAATTTAATCAGGTTGTATCTTGATTGGAGAACAACTAAAATTAAAAAAGACAGCTGCCATCCCATATCCATCTTGCTCCCTGGTGATTTGCCAGGGTGCTGCTGCTTTAGCTAGTTCTCTGCCTCAGCCTATGTGTTACACTACCTGTGGGGCAAGCCAACCTGTGGATCATGTTGCTAGCGCTTGAGGCTCCTTGGAGACCTGCTTCACCACGCTGCTGGTGCATACATTACTTGAGCTTGAAGATGGTGGATCCTGTTGCTGTGCTTGAGTTTGCGATCCCATTGGGGTCTGCTTCACTAAGCTCTCCTGCAACTGACTGTTGCTGATCCACGCTGCTGTCTGATGCCAGCAGGCAGACTGAGGAAAGACTGCTGTGTGCTTCCTTGACCCTGGACCCAGTAGCCCACATGAGTTGAAGGACGTCCAGTATATTAACTGTTCCACAAAAGAGTTGAACTGAGCCCTCTGTGCTGCTTTGTGGACTAATTAGCTGTTATATTCCTTCTTGCTGTATAAACCTATCCATATATATAATCATAAGTGTCCTGGTTTTGTTTCTCTAGACAACCCTGCCTAACACACCCGCTTTGCCACCAGGGCCACTACATTAATTAAAGACAGAGATCAAAGCAAAATCAGAAAGGAAAAAGGAAAAGGCTTCTTTTAGTTCTGAATAAGAGCATGCAAAATTAATCAGTGAGATGCCTGATTATTAGGAAAGAGCTATATTCTATTCCAGAGTCTAACTCCATTTTGATCTTTTAGCATAAGCCTGCACAGCCTATCATGTCTGTGAATTTCTACTGTGCTCTGCTAGATGCATAGCTTTCTGTGAAGAATGAGGAAACCTTAACGAACTGTGGAACTTTAATCATTCTCAACAAACAATGAAGAAGGCAAACATATGGATTGTAAAGAAATATTTCCAGGAAATGTGTATCCAGAGAGTCTTGATATCAGCATGAAGAATGTATATGTCACAGAGGTTGGCTCCAGGACTTCTTGCAGCTAACCTTGTAGAATTTCAATTTTCCCTGGTGGTACTGTGGGTTAAGCACTGGGCAGCTAACCACAAGGTTAGTACTTCAAAACCACCAACTACTCTGTGCGAGAAAGATGAGGTGATCTGTTCTGATGAAGATTTATAGTCTCAAAACTCTATGAAGAAGCTCTATTCTGTCCTATTTGGTCCCTATGAGTTGAAATCAACTCATTGGCATTGGGGATTGCCTTATAGGTCCTGTCAGTGAGGTTACTAATAGCCTTACTCAGGGACAGGTCCTACATGCCCTTTAAGCAGGATGTTGAAGCTATTCAAATAGTGTCAAATAATATCTCCCTGTTTAGGAGGCTGTTGTTGTTAAATGCCATCAAGGTTGTGTGGACTCATAGCACCCTATTGTAGAACAGAATGAGAAACATTGCCCACTCGTGCACCATCCTCACAATTTTTCTTATGCCCATTATTATAGCCACTGTGTCAATTCATCTTGTCAGGGGCCTTCTGCTTTTTATGCTCCTCCTCCACTTGACCAAACATAATGTCCTTCTCAAGGGAACGGTCTCATCTCATAATGTCCAACGCTTGTGAGACAAAGTCTTGCTATCCTTGACTCTAAGGCTGTTCTTTTACCAAGATGGGTCTGTTTATTCTTTTGGTGGTCCATGATACGTTTAATATTCATCACCAATATCAAAGTTCAAATGCATCAAGTTTTTCTTCAGTCTTCCTTATTCAAAGTCCAACTTTCACTAGTATATGAGGCCATTTGAAACACCGTGGCCTGGGTTAGGAGTATCTTACTCTCTAAGACAAAAGAGGAACATATCTCAGTTTTTATAAATTGAGGGATTCACCATGGTAACCCTAAAATGTTGAAGCACTAGAATAACAGACTTGGAAGAGGTACAGGGAGCCTTTTCAGGGGTCTGATGCATGCCCTTGAGATTAAGAGGTAGTGGAGAGTTACACAATGTGTCTCAGTCTATCGCCATCTTTGAGATTTCTACTCAAAATGTTTTTGATGTTTGCATGAAATTGCCTTCACTGTTGAACAGTTGAGTTCAGCCCTTCTGGTAGCAAATTCTTCATTGATAAGGCTTTGAGCCTTTTCACGCACTATGCCAAAACCAAACTCCCTGCCAATTGAGTCATTTCTGTTTCACAGCAACTTTTTAGGTTGGAGCAGAACTTCCCTTTTGGGTTGCTGGGACTTCAAATCTTTACAGGAGTAGACAGCTTCATCCTTTTACCTTTGAGGGACTGGTGAGTTTGAACTGCTTATATGGTTAGCAGTTGAGTGTGTGGTCCACTACACCAACAGGGGTGCACTTTCTTGCACTAAACTAAGGCTAAATACAATTTAATGCATTTGTGTTAGTCTGGTTTAACTAGAGAAACAAATTCTTAAACACTCATATGTGTATAAGAAAGAATTTTATATCAAAGAGTAATTATATATTAAGAAAACATCCCAGCTCAGTCCAGATCAAGTCCACAAGTCCAATAGTAGCCCATATGCCCATCATCAGTTTCTAAATTCCTCTTTAAACTCATGCAACATATGCAAATGACAT
>NW_022103897.1:1776792-1780161 GCF_000313985.2 Echinops telfairi | reverse complement strand
CATACGTCTGTTGATGGATCCAACCATATTTTGTCCTTCATGAATTCATACTGGTCAAGTGATAGAAGATGGAGGTGTGGAAGTAAAAGAGGGATTTGTATGAGGGTACTGGAAGATGCTCTCTGTGGTTTCCATTAGAGTGTACTTATGTACTTATTTTTTAGGGATAATTAATATAAATTTTTTTAATTGCTTAAGAGGGATACCTATTACACAGTATCCTGAATTTAGCAGGTTTTCAATAAGCATACATTTAAAGACCATTGGGCTTAAAATGGTGAATTTTCTTTGTAAGACCTACTTTTATTTTTTGAGATGTTCTTTGAAACATTATGGTATTCTTCAACCAAATAAATATAAAAAGAAATGTATGTTTTCTATTATGATTATGATCCATTTCTATCACACATAGTATTTTCTACATTTTTTAGCTAAAATATTTGCAAGAGTTTTATTGGCCTATAGTTCACATATCATACAATGTAACAGTTCAATCACACCAAGAAGAGTTGTACAATCATCATCACAACCAGTTTTAGAATGTTTTCCTCATTCTTGTAATCATTGTTTTAACCTCCTCATTTCCACTGCAACCTTCCCCACCATAGCCCAAAGGGATTGCTAATCTAGTTACTCTCTCTATGGATACATTTTCTACTTTTTCATTTAAATTCAAATAATTCATTGCAATGGCCACACAGAACTCTCACACCATACTCACTGTTATAGATTTTTATTGTGGAAGGTAACAGGTTACAATTCAAGTGGAAATGCTTGAGCTAGAGTTGTTCAGTCAGTACATTACAAAGTTCTTTCAGGGGTACACGTAAGTGCCCAAAGCATACACCACTCCACTGTGACCTTAGCCTTAGGGCACTCAGCTCCAGCTCCAGGAATCAGTGAACTTAACTCTTTGAATTAAGTGTCCAGAGAAACTCCATGTTAGCAAGCCCTGACCCACAGGTACTCAGCTCTACTTCCTGCTCTGTGAGTCAGCAAAACCAGCTCCCCCCCAGCATTGAGTGCTCAGGCTCCTGCTTGAAAGCCCTCGGATTTACTTGCTTTGTGGGCTGGGAAGGACACCACTCTGTCTTATACTCTGGTTCCTGGTTCTGCTATTGCTGCTGCTGCTGCTGTCCTGTCACTCCTCTGACAGCACAGCTATCTTCTAGATCAAGGAGGTTTTCTGTGCAGGAGTCTTAGGTCCAGAGAACACACTCCACTCCGGGTTCTTGCTGGAAATGAAATTTCTCCTCCTGCTTCTCAGATGGTTCATTTTCTAGACAGCTAGATGGCAATCACAATGAATTCTTTTATCAGGCACTTAGTATGCTATCAGTATCTTGCCCCCTACCTTCTCTTCTGCAGAGTCATCAGGAAAATGTCTTTTAGTGGAGTTACAGAGACTGTGGCTAGAAGAGCCATGTTAAACAATGTGCTGCCCTGCAGATGCTTTGGCAAAGGCTTCCCTCTTTGTTAGATTTATCTGTTCAAACTTAATTTAATTTGACTTTCTTCCAAAGGTTCGAATGTATCTCAATGCTTAATAAATAATTAACATCCATTAGCTCCTTCGTACACATGCATTAAAGAGGCTATCAAATAATTTCAAGGTGTTTTCCAAAATCATCAGGGAAATCATAGATGATAACTCAGATCCAGTAAACAAAGCAGAGCTTGGTTTTGTCATGAATTATTTTGGATTTTTAATTTTAAACAATTCTGAAATTTCTATCTTGAAATTTCTACCTTGTAATTTTTCACATGATAGGCATACAATGAAATAGAAAAATGGTAATCAAAATGTATCTTAAAGTCTTGAGGAAACCATAAGATGAAAGAAGTTGCTCTATCAATGAGACTTGAAATCATATGCCAAATAAAATAAGCCTGAAACAAATAAACAAAAAAGATTCTATCTCCAAGCCCTATATAGGGTCACTATGAGGCAGAATTGACTTAACGGCTGTGAATTTGCTCTTTTGTCTTAGATTGTGGTTTATAGTGAAGACATTTCTGGAAAACGAAGAAGGAGAGGGAAAAAAAAGCCCAGTGAATTTGGAGGAAATCAAACCAGGAAGCTGCTTCTTGACACGTCTCAAGGCATGAACTCTTCTTCTCCAGTGTTGGGGTTACTCAGTGTGAATCCACAAGGAGTTTAATATGTATTCTAAAGGGCATTTCTGTGAAGACGAATGATATTAAAAAGGTTGTAATTAGCTGTAGTTCTAGATAGTGACTTTGTGAGTCAGCTCCACAGAAGAAATTGAATTGTGCCTACTTTATAGAGTTTACAAAGAGCAATAGATTGATTTTTGCTTTTCCTTTCAAATTTTATTTAGTTTATGTTAATAAGGTGCCTTAGAACCAGTTACAGAAGTAACAGGAAATACTTGTATCATGTTTCCTTCCAGCCATATTGATTGTAAATGTCATTAAACCAAACAGACAAACCAAAAAACAAAACCCACCGTCCTGAAAATGAATTCTAAGAAAAAGACCACAACTGCTGCCATCCAGCAGATGTGTGCTGCCGGAGCCTGACTCTTGTATTGCAAGTTCAATTTACTGTGAGGTTATTCTCAGGTCATAGCAGGAATAAATTGTTACATTTATGGTAATTTCCTTCCAGAAGGGAAATAATTTTGAATAGAGTGAGTAAAAAATTCACCTTTGGGGACTGACAGGATATTGACAGCATTAGCCATCAAAGTCAACCCCTATATAAAAGAAGGCATTTCTTGAAGTTAAAAAATGAAAGCTACGATGCTTGGGTTCAGTGAACATCTAGTCCTACTTCTTTTTTTAATGCCCAGACAGCTCAAAACCCACATTCCTACCAAGGCAATGTTAAATTTATTGGATCTATTAATAGTGTTGTGATTTTGTGGGATGATGTCCTCATTATTATTTTGGGGTGAAGTGTCATGATGTCTGTACCTTACTTTTAAAAAGTTTAGCAAGAAAAAAATCATACGAGAGACTAAAATGAAAGCAACTGTACATGAGAGAGGTGGGGAGGAGAAGTGAGCCAAGGCAAGTAAAATACGGCAAGCTTTTAACAGTAAGTTGAACAAGTGCATGGTAAACAGGCAATCAAATATCATTCTTTAAAATTCCCTATAGCTTTCTTTTTTCAAAAGAAAACTTGGATTAAAAACTGCTAAACGTTTTAAAAGTGAAATCAAATAAACAAAGGTATATTTAATTTCATGTTAAGTTTTAACCAGCATATTCTCCATTCAACTGACAATTCATTAAAAGGTACATTTTAATTTGTTCTCCGTCAGTGGATTGATGTTGTTGCTGTTTTGTTGTACATTGTTGCTTGGTTTTGCTCTGTCTTGTTTTTATGCATGTTGTCTCCGC
>NW_022103897.1:1773635-1775109 GCF_000313985.2 Echinops telfairi | reverse complement strand
TTTTCTAATTTTGTTGTTCTTTAGCAATAGGAGAGAGACATGACTTGTTTGGGACTTGAACTTTTCTATACTACTAAAAAGTACAATTTTTAAAATGTGATTTATAAAATTTGAATTTCTATTAAGCATATTGCTCTTTATTGGTCTAACCAGTGTAAGACAAAATTATTATAAAAATTAAAGAAAGTCTTTTCCAGATTCTACTGGATGTGAATTCTGCTGATTCCACCATCCACGTTCTTGTGTAAACATTCAATCCTTAAGCATGCGAGGAGAGAGGTAGGGAGTAGAGCATCTATTTTGCTGGCACAGAAGGTATCAGAGAGGATGCGGTTCTGGAGCACATAAATAGCTTCCTAATTTAGCTATTTATTTTCCTGCTCAGAGGCGATGTGTTTAGCACTCATCAATAGGGACAGCGGGTTCCTTGACTGTCGGCTTTCTTCAGTTACAGAGGTAAATTTTACCTTTGTAGCAAAATAGATGAACTCTGAAGCTAAAGCCTGTGCCTTGAATTGAGCGTGGAGTCTATCCCTAACCTTGTCTGTCATGTTGTACAATTTCTATTTCTTGGTATAAAAAATCCCTTTGTGATTAAACTAACTAGAGGAAATTCTGTGGTTTGCAATTCCACACTGCCAATCTCCCTCTTTCTCACCCATAGGGTTGATTTTAGTTAGAGTACTCAAAATCTTAACAGATATGTTTTAAAAATATGGTCTCTGGTCTTTTTCCTCAGTTCTTTCTGTACTATCCTCTAAAGTAATTATTTAACTTTTATTTCATTCAATGTGAATATCTTGTTATATATTGTTCTGAATGGCTTTCTCTTCTCTCTTCTCATCAATTGATGTTAGCACCATGAATGTTTATATTTTTACTATCAATTTGTTATTCTCTAGGCCAATATATTATCTTCCATGCCCAACATTTTCTTTTGAACCTTTGCTAGCAGAGACATTTATATTTCTATTAACAATATTCTCTAAGACTTTTCAAACACACTCTGCTTGAGGTAAAAGCGTATTGAATTGTTTGTTGCTTCAGGGTCTGGCAGGATATATGTTAAAACTCCTAATGAAGTTAGGGCTCCCACTGTAGCCATTCCCAGAACCAGTGGTTAGAATTTAATCTCTAATACGTGCTGCAATAAATATCACATACTTAGTGTGGTAGTTACATAATTTCATGTCAACTTGAAGTCTAGGGGTGGAGTCTAGTCTGGCAATCAGGTCACAGCCTCATGGTACCTCTAGGTTAGTGTGGCCTTCTCATAATCCTGGAAACTCCCCTTCTCTCTCTGCCTTTATGTTCCTGCTGGCAAGCCACTTTGAGTCCAGCTAGAACCACCACCATTGGATCCACAAGACTTTGCACCCATCCACCTGTGTTCTTTCTGCATTTTGCATCATTGCTTGTGGATGCGTGAGTCTGAAGAGGCACTTATGGACTGGTATTGGACTTATGGACTAGT
>NW_022103897.1:1770708-1773001 GCF_000313985.2 Echinops telfairi | reverse complement strand
ATCAATTGACCTTTCATATGTGTCATAAGTCTCTAGGAATTAGAACATGGACCTGTTAGATGGGCAATATTCTATCACAGTAAAGAAGTGATGATTTTTAAAAGTTAAAAGCAAGTTTCTTTTGAAAAGACTGTTTACCTATATGACATATATGCAAAAGGCTGATATATGTATGATACACACACATATATAACAAAATTCAGACATACACTCAATAAATTCACAACTGAAGATTAGACAAATTTCTGGATGCACTATAGAGTTAAAATATCCAGAGGCTACTAAATACAAAAGTACAATAAAATTAAAATCTAGGATGAAATGGAAGTTTTCTAATAAACTCAATCTTATCTCAATGGACTCATAAAGGAATAGAAAAACTCACTAGACCCTACAGGGCATTGTAGAATTTAAGCCATAGGTAGAAAGCCTATTCTAGAAAGGAGATAAGAGATTTATTTGAATATCACAATAACATTCCCAAAACAGATCATTCCTTTCTTATGTCAAGAGTTCAATAAGTTCAACAAAAAATAATTAACCTTCAATATTACTTCCTGTAGTTGTTAGTCTCCAAAAACAGTTCGTGATGAACCCCATTTCTGATTGCCTTACCCTGTGTGGTTCTCTCCCATATTGAAACTGAGCTGGGCTTCTGAATCATTAGCCAATAGGATGTGGCTAAACTGTCAAATGCAGGGCTAGTCTTTAAAAGAAGTGACATCTTTCGCCTCCTTTCTCTTGCTATACTCTTTTTGGGGAGCTCTGAATAGCCTTCTCATCCTGGTCCAAAGATCACATGAAGAACCCTATGGAAAGGCCGCACAGTTCCCGCTATTGCCACCACATCCTTACCAGACCTCGGATGACTTCAGCCCCTGTCACTTTTTGAAGTAACTTGATCTGTGCAGTCGGTCCACACAATTATATGGGGAAAGTACATAGCAAGATGCAGTGGTGGCGCATTGAGCTGCTAACCCCAAGGTCAGTCATTCCAAACCACCAGGCACTCTGCTGCAGAAAGAAGCTTTCGACTCCTATAAAGAGTTACAGTCTCAGAAACTGACAAGGACACTTCTACCCTCTCCTGTAAGATTAGTATGAATCACTATCGACTCAATGACAGTGAGTGAGTTATTTTATTGAATTAGGTAATGCAAACACCAGTATAATTCTATGGGAAACAACAGTTTACCTCATGGGAACGAACAGCTGAAACTGCTTGAGGGAGAGGGAAGTGTTTAGACTAAAGCACAGCATACCAAACCACATTTGTATCCTTATTCCCTAAATATCTTACACTCTCCTGTCCCAGTGTCTGTGACTCCCTGAGGCTCCATGGCGAGAGAATATTGTCTTCATAAATAGGAAACCCCACAAAGCTGTCCAAAGCCTCCAATTCTTCAAGAGCACATTCCATATCTCCTTTGCCATGAACCTCTCCCAAAGAAATGTGGCTTTGTCCATCTCTTTTGAATGATCAAGGTCACATTTGATTTATCTTTTTTTTAAATTATTAAATATATCGTTTCTTGCTTCCAAACCCCAAACCTAAGCTCCTGCAATTGAGTCAATTCTAACTCAGAGACTCTACATAGTTTCCACGACTGTAAATCTTTATGGGAGCAGAACATCCTCATTGTGGTAGTTTTATAATCGTTTGTCAATTTGAGGATTAAGAGTGTAGGGGTGGAGTCTAGCCTGTCAATCAGATCATAGACAATGAGGCTCTGTGTGGGCCTGGCCTTCTTCTGAGAATGCTGTGAAATCTGGTATCCCTTCTTCGAGGCAGGGGACAATATCTCTTTCTGTGCATCCCTGAGCAGAAGCCACATGGACCTACCCTGATGAAACCCTGGGAACTGGAGAAGCCATGCATAAAGTCCTCTTCAGAGTCATGCAACACGTGCAATGATGTTGAATACAGGAGGATCACAGGCCAGTGGATGGAAATTCTTGTGACTGCAGTGGCAGTGGAAGCATCTCAGTGCTGGTGTGGGTCTCCATGTGGCTCCTCCAGCTCCAGGGCTCTGGTTCCATCATGGGTCTCCATGTGGCCTGTCTGCAGAAAGAGAAGCAGAGTGAGTGTCTCATGCTTCCAGGGAGGAATACAGGAGTTTGCAGACTCCTCAGAAGAAAGCCATGCCCACACAGAGGCATCATTGGCTATGGCTTGATTGACAAGCTAGACTCCACCCCTTCACAAGTTGACAGAAGATTATGTAACTGCCACACCTCTAGTATGATAAATTCTAATATTTTCATATCCTTGCTTTCCACACTGCCTTTCATA
>NW_022103897.1:1768461-1769885 GCF_000313985.2 Echinops telfairi | reverse complement strand
GTGGCAGTGACCGGGAGCAGCATCTGCATGACCCTCAGTAGAAATGATTAGAAACGCAGAATCTCAGCCCTCAACTCAGAATGACTGAACCTGAATTTTAACAAGATTCCTCAGGAGGCAGGCTAGCACATGTTTGATCACCAAATTATCACACATTTTGAGAGGCCTTGCTCCAGTTCATCTCACGTGTTGGTTTTCTCGTTTGATCCAACTTCCCGACAGGGTGCTCTTGCCTGGATAAGTCATTCTGTGCACAAGGCAAGTAGGCAAGTGGCTACTTTACAGGCAGAACAACATCTTCATTACCTGCTCTCATGGTTACTTTCATGTTCTAACATTGTCCTCATCAATGCCTTCATGGAGTCATCAAGCACACTGGCCTGATTCAGATCAAACCAAAGGTTTCCATCTCCCTGGGATAGTCCAAGCCCTTTTATTGGCACACAGGGAAAAGAGAAGCAACATCAATGGCTCCTACTCTTCCTTGTCAACTGCCCCTGTCCCTGCTGCCTTTATAAATACTGGCAGGCAATTAGCACCCAGGGTGAGTTCAAAGAAACTTACTAGTATTTTCATCCATTTGTAAAATTATCACAGAACATTCCCCACTTTTTTTTAACATAGTAGTAGCTTTAAACAGGCACACTGTTTTTCAGAAGTCTCAAACATTACTGATGTACAAATTGTTGAATTTCCATAGCAAAGGATAGCTTACTAATATCTAGTCATTTAAATAATGTAAGGAGACTACATATCCCAAATTGTGTTTGACAACTTCAATTTCATGTAAAATAAGAGAGTTTAACTAGCCAGGGTGTTTTTAGGTGTCTTTGTGAGATTTTTGCTGTTGTTGTTGTTCTCAAGGGGAAATACATGCATTTGGTTTGAAGGAGAAAGTACCTAATAAACTGAACTTCCTGCAAATAACTGTTTTAAATACACACACACACACACACACACATCACTAATGGAAAGACTGGAGCCTATGCCAAAAAAGTATATTTTGATCGGGACTGAAATTTGGAGCAAGTGAACTTCATGCAATGAGTTCTTTGCTTCCACTCATATTTACCCCGAGGTCAGCCACAGTCGCAGCAGTGGCGGACATTCTAACAAGAAAAGGTAAGCATCTTTTTTACTCATAGGAATCAGAGAATGGAGACTCCCAGCAAGCAGAACCTCCAGAGCATGAAAACAGAACCTCAGAATAGAGAGAAGCAGAGAAGCAAATCATGGATGGACCCCAGAAACCTCTTCCATGGGGAACATGAAAAGCAGCTAGAAGCTGAAGTTGAAATTACTGAACTGAGAAGTGAGCCATAGTTGACCATTGGTGCAGTGGTACAGGGTTTGGATCTACCCAAATTAATCATCTCACACAACACAATGCTATCACCCATGGAGCAATAACAATGTGATCATCA
>NW_022103897.1:1762218-1768361 GCF_000313985.2 Echinops telfairi | reverse complement strand
GGTGCAGTGGTACAGGGTTTGGATCTACCCAAATTAATCATCTCACACAACACAATGCTATCACCCATGGAGCAATAACAATGTGATCATCAAGACCGAGAATGCAAATGATCTAAAATGATGTAGAAAATCCACAACATTCATAAATGCCCAGTTTAAAATTTAGAAATTACTGACATTCCAAAGGACCGTAACATAAAACGCATGCTCAAAAGAAACTACATCTGAAGCATACTAGCCCTGAAATCACTGGAATGCTAGAACCAGTAGACAAGGACTGAACAACTGCTATTCTAAGCATAATCAGATGGTAAAGAAAACAAAATCAGAAAATTCAGTACACAAATAGGTGATAATTTAAAATATTCTAACTGGTAATAACAGGAGAAAGATGAGTTTTTTGACTCCATGGAAGTGAGTTTTGAAAATGGAAACTTCATAACTGAAAATAGATTATTGCAAATAAATAATGTACTAGACAAGTTGAGCATCAGGATGGAGATGGAAGGAAAAAGAGTAGATGATCTTAAAGATATTTGACAATGTAGTAGCAGAAAAATTCCCAATTAGATGGTAAAAATATAGATGCAGATTTGAAACTGTTCATTAAATCCCACATATAAACAATTCAAAGAATCCATTCTTGAGAACACAGTCAAATAAAGGAAAACTAAAGGAATATGTCTCTACAATACAGGCAAGAAATGACAAAGGACACACTTCACGCTGGATAGGAAAACTTAGATCTAAATGATAACGTTTGGTAGTTATAAAATAATATTTTATTGTACAATTTCTTAAAATGCAAGTGATTTTATTAAAAAGATTTGGAAATTTATGATATATTATAAAGCATGAAAACAATAATGCAAAACTAAAATGTAGTTTTAATGTAGAAAACAGAAGTAGTGCTAAAAGTCAGTAGAGAAAAACTAAAACATAATTTTAAACTCTATTCAAAAGAAATAAAAGGTGGAAAAAGAATAGAAAACAATATTAAAATATAGGCAATAAAAAACTAAAGCATAAAAAATTAAATTATATGTTAACAGGCTAAATACTTGAATTGAAAAGCAGAGATTATCAGAATGGATACAAAACCAAGAATAAAATCCTTAAGCAAATGAATGTGGGGGTGGGGGAGCCATGCAAACAGAAAAACTGGCCTATTTTTATTAATATTGAAAAAATCAAATTCCAAGACAAATACTGTGACTTTAAAAATCATACTCTTTATCACTATGCATCCATTGTTCTGTTACTGTTAACCTGATTCTGACCCATAACAAACAGTTGGAGAGGACAGAGAGGACTGCCTCCCAGGGTTTCCAAAGGTACAATTCTGAAGGAAGCTGGTGGGTGCAGACTGTGGCCTTGCAGGGTGCAGCCAGGCCCTTTAGCCATTCTATCAACAAGCATTTCAATTCACTGCCATCAAGTCAATTCACACTCAGAACGACCCTATGGGACAGGACACAATTGCCCCTGGTGGTCTTCTGAGGCTGGAACTCATAAGTACATATATTTGTATTTGTATATTTAAATGTCCACAAATACATATATAATTTATTAATTATATATCATATAATATATGATAAATGATCTATTTGAAAATACTTTTATTGAAGTATAATTCACATTTCCATAAGTTTATATGGAAATATATATAGAGAGATGATATATGATTCACATATAGGTTATATAGTTATATAGATATATGATTCACCTCTCATATTTCCATATTTCAGTCATAATAAAAGGACTTATACAATCACCACTACAATCAGTTTCAAAACATTTTTCCCTCTTGTATTTGTCATTTGCTCCCCATTTTCCCAACACCCTCCCCACATCTGTAATAAGCACCAATAAGCCCCTAATCCAGTCACTGTCGCTGTAACTTCACCCATCCTTGACTTCATCTACTGGAAAACATACCCACAGAAAGAAAAAAAGAAAGAAAACACCAATAACAAAATAAGCCAGTGAAAAACCTCAACCTTGAAAAAAATCAGGAAGTATTATAAACAAGATCAAATTCAAAATGGGTCATGTTGTTGCTACCTGCCTTTGAGTCAGCTGCTCTCCACAGTGACTCTGTGTGCACAAACAGAAGGAAACACTGCAGGGTCCTGCATCATCCTCACAATTGTCCCTATGCCCGAGGCCATTGATGCAGCCACTGTGTCAATCCATCTCATTGAGGGACTTCCTAAGGAGCACATTGGCCTTACTTCTTCCAACACAGATCCATTTGTCCTTTCAGCAGTTCATGGTACTTTCAATGTTCTTTTCCAGCACCACAACTCAATGCATATATTCTTCTACAGTCTTCCTTATTCACTGTCCAACTTTCAATCCATATGTGTCAATGGAGAATACCATAGTTCGAGCCAGAGGTACCTTTTCCCTCAAAATAACGTCCTTGCTCTTCAATACTCTAAAGGGGTCTAGTGCAGCAATTGTACCCAAGTTATGTTTCATTTGATCTCATGACTGCTGATTACATGAGCATTGCTTGTGGGTCCAAGCAAGATAAATCCCAGACAACTTCAATCTTTTCTCTCTTTATCATAATGTTGCACTAGGGGGATGAGAAGATACAACCTTGACATACAGCCTTTCCTGATTTTAAACCAGATAACACACCTGTTCATACAACTGCCTCTTGGTCCATGGACAAGTTACTCATGAGTCCAATGAAATGTTTTGGAATTCCCTTTATTCTCAAGGTTATCCACAGTTTTTCACAGTCCACATGGTCGAATGCCTTTGCATAACCAATGAAACACGGTCCACATGGTCGAATGCCTTTGCATAACCAATGAAACACAAGCAAACATTGTTCTGGTATTTTCTGTTTTGAGTCGAAAACCATTTGGCATCTGCAATTATATTATATCCTTTGTTCCATAGCCTCTTCTGAATCTGACCTGATCTTAGGGCAATTCCTTGTCAATGTACTGCTGCAAACTTTGTTGGATGATAGCAAAATTTTACTTGCGTGTGATATTAATAATGTTGTTCTACAGTTTGAGCATTCTGTTGGGTCACCATTCTTTGGAATGGGAATGAATATTGATGAATTTTAGTCAGTTGGCAAAGTAGCTGTCTACCTAATTTCCTGGCATAGAGAAATGAGTGCTTCCAGTGCTAAGATGGGTCATAAGGGAGATCAAATTACTGGTTATCAAATGTTAACTTAATTACATCTGCTGTGATTGAGTTTGCAATATTCTCTAACAGCAAGGTTCTATACATTTCTCAACTAAAGACAGAGGTATTTCATCAGAGGCTTAATTCATGTAGGGACTCTGAAAACTGATTTTGGGGTCCCACTCTCAGTCATTGCCTTCTGAAAATTGGGTGTTTACAGTTTCATCTCTGATATCATTTCCTCCTTCAGATTTGTATTTTAGTATTATCTTTGGATCACAAAGGCTGGTGGGCTTCATCCATGTTGACTTAGTTAACACCTTAATTAAGTGACACAGGCTGCAATTATGTGCTCAAGCTTCGAAAAAATTGTGAGGATGGCACAGGACCGGACAATGTTTGGTTCTGTTGCACATAAATTCACTATTTTGTCAAACACACTCAACAACATTATCCAACCTTAAAAAGGAATGAAGTTTTGATACATACTGCAAAAAGAGATCAATCTTAAAAAAATCAGTAAGTGAAAGAATTCAGTCACAAAGACCACACATTACATGATGATTCCATTTATATGAAATGTCTGAAATACATAAATCTATAGAGATAGAGCATACATTAGTAGTTATTGAATAGAACTGGGAAATTGACATTATGAGAGTGGGTGATA
Source organism: Echinops telfairi (assembly GCF_000313985.2). Classification (NCBI taxonomy): domain Eukaryota; kingdom Metazoa; phylum Chordata; class Mammalia; order Afrosoricida; family Tenrecidae; genus Echinops; species Echinops telfairi. Next base: position 1,764,535 of record NW_022103897.1, on the reverse strand, counting down.
GGGAAGCAAAGGTGCAGGGTTTATTTAGAGGTGGTGGCAATCTTCTAAAATTGATTATGGTGATTGTTGCACATACTTGTGTCTGAAAATACACCAAAACCTCTTGTACACACTGTAATTGGTGATATATGTGATCATATATGACATATAATTTATGTCTCCATAAGACTTTTAAAAACAAAGCAAAACTTGCAGGACTGGAATAATATTATCAACCACCATAACCTTACCGATAATAAAACCCTACACCTAATATTTATGCAAACTTTTTATGCCACATGCAGATACTTAACATCTACTGTGTGTCTGGGTAATAATATGTTTGGGGTATATTTAATGACTAAGATGAAAATACTGGTTATAAGAAGCTTAGAGTCCATAGCAGTGGCTTCAAGTTTGGACCTTTTAGGTATTGGGGGATATTATTTTTGTCATAGTGATTAGTACATGCTACTAAAACCCAGTAAACACTGTTTTAAGATGTTGGAAATTCTCCTGGATACTTCCACACAAAAAAGAAAGGTCACATGTCCCACATGATTGGCACTTTCATTGGACATTCATATAGATAAAACCTAGTTTGATATTATTGTAGCTTAGAAATAAAAATAAAAAACACGCACAAAGATACTTTGTAGTTTTAATTTAGATAGAAATTTCTAAGAATACAAATACCATGGAAATCAAATGGATGATTATATGCTAATTTGGAATTTATTTTGGAACTTAACCAAATCACCTACATGACATTATATATACTAAGGTGATAGTAAACTGTATCTCTTTTGGGATGTGAGTCACCAATAAAATATGCTTGCATTATTAAGAGGCAGAAGAAGGGTGAGCATGATGGTGGGAAAGGAGGAAGGTAAAAGGAAACAGAGGAAAGATCTAGAAAGCAAAGCCTTGGATAGAGATATAAACATAGATGTGCACTTATGTAAATATATTAATTCATAAAATTAAAGGTATTGGCATAGGTCTATATAGTTATATGGCAATACATTTAGGAAGTGTATGAACTTTGGGCCTCTGCTCAACTCTGAAACACATTGTTCTTACAGCTTGACATTCTGTGATGCTCACCTTCCCAGCACGATCACTGAAGACAAAATTGGTGCACAAGCAAATGTGGTGAAGACAGCTGATGGTGTACAGCTATGAAAAATACAGTGTCCGTGTTGTAGTTTTTCCATTTTTATTTTATTTTTATTTCTTTCTGTAAATCAAAGAGAGAGATACCTAACATCTTTCACTAAAACTCACTTTATATTCACTAATGACTTTTATATATATAAAACACATACAGATTAAATTCTTTGGAGGGATCCTTATGCAAGACAAAAGGAGGTGAAATTCAATCTGCATCTAATTACTGTTTCAGGTTATAAGCTGTAACAAAATTCAAGGAAGGATAGAGAGTTGGACAGTTTGTTTTGGTTTGTTTTATAACAACAATGTACATAAATAGTTTGTTTTCATTTCATAAAATATCACAAATAAGTTCATGGTGGAAAAATATATCTAGTTATGTCATGAAATGTATAGCTCTACATAGAAAAGACTTACATCATTCAAGTTAACGTAACATAGACTGGATATATTGTCCCACTTATATACTACTAAATACATATATAAACATATATACTTATCCTACTAAAAATGGACAACAATCTGAAAAACATTAGACATCAGGTAGGCTAGGCAGTTGTTCCTGAAAGAAGATAAATGAACCAGATGTTCCACCAAACTCGTCACAACTTATTCTCTGTAGAGTTTACATAGTGAATGGAAACCAATAGGAACTTTAGCTGTCTTTGTGAATTTAGGAGGCACAGTTAGTATTAAAAAAGGAAAATAGACTTCAGTTGTTCAGGCAGAGTATAAGAGAAGAGGGATCTATGCAGAGAAAGAATTGTGGATGTCTATAGAGTGCTGCTCCCAGTTCTTTATCTGAGAATTAATCATATGGATTGGGGTTCTGAGAGGCTAAGCCTACACCCCATCTCTTCTACTTTTTAAAAAGGTACTTTTATTTGGGGCTCTTACATCTCTTATCACAATCCGTAAATTTGCATATAAGCTGCCATTATCATTTCCAAAGCATTCTCTTCTCACTTGAGCCCCTGATATCAGCTCCCCATTTCTTCCCACCTATCTCCCCCACCAACCCTCCCTCATGAACCCTTGATAAGTTATAGATTATTTTTTCCATATCTTACATCATCCTCCATCACCCCTCACCCACTTTTCCATTATTCATCCTCCTGGGAGGGGGTTATAGATTGATCCTTGTGATCGATTTCCCCTTTCTCCC
>NW_022103897.1:1747572-1760598 GCF_000313985.2 Echinops telfairi | reverse complement strand
TGTGGGGAAGGTGAGCATCATAGAATGCCAATTTAATAGAAGAAAGTATTCTTGCATTGAGGGAGTACTTGAGTGGAGGCTCAATGTCCTTCTGCTACCTTAATACTAAACCTATAAATATAGGCTCATAGAACAATGTATTCTTGTGTTAAGGGAGTACTTGAGTTGAGACCCAATGTCCATCTGCAATTTTAATTCTTAACATACAGATATGAGTACATAGTTCTATTCCGCTCTCATTATATTTATATTTACATATGTACATGCCTGTATTTAGGCCTCTATAAATGTCCTTTACCTCCTGATTCATTTTTCTATTTCCTTTTTATTTCCCTCTTGTCCCACCATCATGTCTGCCCTTCATTCGGGTTATTAATTCCTCGCTGCTACATTGCCCTTGATTGAGCCCCACTAGGCATCCTACGATCTTCCTTCCATTGATTTTAGTTCACTTGTACCCTTGTCCCTGGGTTGGTGCCCTCCCCTCACCCCCCAAAATTCCTTTCTCCCACTTTCTTTTCTCCTGTACCCCCCTGGAATCATTGGTCCCATTCTTTTCATATCCGGATTATTTATCCCACCTATCTTTTCTAGATAGACATGTACATACATTAATAAGTGCAAAAACCAGGCAAAGGCAACTAAAAACAACAAAGGAGGTCAAAACCACTAAAACAATAACAACAATAGCAGAAAGCAAGAACAAAATAACATTAACAAAAAGAAAGCTACTGAAGAAAATAGAAAAGGCCATAAATAGTTAAAGGTCTCTTGGCTTTTCCTAGTGCATTCCAGTTGAGTCTGATGGGGTGCCACACTCTGTCTCCCATGTCTATTTTTGTTTTTCCCCGGGCGTTTCATCAGTATGCTCCCTGTGCTGCTCTGCTGCATGCCCTCAGTGCTTCGTCCCAGTGTGATGGGGCCGGATCGTGCACTATTCCCGCACTGTGTCTCCAGTGCTGTCCCCTGCAGCCCCATGGTTCAGTGAGGGATGCCATTTTCCCGTGATGGGGCTGGCACTACGGTTCTCCCTGTGTGTTGTGTGCTCTGAGCAGGAACATTGTCCTTCTTCTCTCTCCGTCCCTTTGCGTTTCTCTTGTGTGCTCTAATCCAATGCACTCCTCTCCCCAAGCTGTAGCCCCAGTGATGTCCTCTGAAGTACATTCTTCTGAAGGGGTGGAAGGGTGTTAACATAGTTGGGATTGGGGTTGGCTGGCATCTGAAGTCTTAAAAGCTTGAAGTTAAAATAAGCAGCCATCTAGCGGAGAAGCAACAAGCTGATCTGGGAGAAGCACACTAGCCTATGCAATCACAAGGTGTCTACAGGATCAGAAGATCCAAAGCAAACAAACAAAAGAACATATTGTTGAGAACAAGGGGGTTAGGAGCAGAGACCCCAAACCCATCTGTAGACAATGGGATATCTCCTCACAGAAGGGTCACAAGGAAGGGATGAGTCAACCAGGGTGCAGTATATCAACGATGAAACACACAACACTCCTTGAGGTTTCCTCAGCCCCCACTACCATGCCACCAATCCTGCCTTTCACTGTGGGCAGCGCAGATCATGAACACGGTATAGATAAAAGCTCAGGACACACTGAATCCAGGTCAGATAAATGCCTAAGGAACAGAAATGGGAGTAGCAATACCAGGAGGGTAGGGGAGAAAGTGGGAAGAAAAGGGGGGGAAGAAACCGCAGATGGGAGACAGTGGTCAGTGTAAGATATGAAAATAATAATAATTAATAATTTATCAAGGGGTCATGAGGGTGGGATGGGGGTAAAAAAAGGAGTTAATATCAAAGGCTCAAATAGAATGTAAATGTTTAGAAAATAATGTTGGCAACATATGTACACATATGCTTGATACAATTGATGTATGGATTATCATAAGAACTCTAAGAGTATATATATACTTGCATTGGTTTGCACATGCAACTCTCACATTGGTACTGACTCTATTTTTAGGAACCATTGTCTGACTACCTTATTTGTCTTATCGTGTAGACATGCCAATTGTTTGCCCTTCGAAGTGAATTTCATTTCATTATAAACTCCTCTAATTTCAGCACATGTTATATATAGGACACATATTTTGTTTCCTTTACAATTGTGAGTGCAGCAAGGTTTGTTCCCCATGTATTTCATTTCAGGCAATGTGTGAAAAAACTTCCCACAAATGCACGACCATCAATTTCAACTCATAGCAACCCTATGTAGGGTTCCAAAATTATAAATATTTATTGGAGTAATTCTCTTTTGGATTAACTAAAGCTCACTTAGCAGCAGTCAAGAGATCAAGCAATGCATTGCATTTGGTAAATCTGCTACATAAGACCACATTAAAACACTGAAAAGCAGAGATGTTTCTTTGATGGCCAAGGTAAGCCTGACCCAAGCCATGCTATTTGCAATTGTCTCACATGCATGTGGACTTGGACACTGAATATGAGAGACCAAAGAAAAACGGATGCATTTGAGCTATCATGCTGCTGAAGATTATTGAAAGTAAAATGAACTGCTAAAAGTACAAACACATCTGTCTTGAAAGAAGTACAAACAGAATGCTCCTTAGAAGTTCGGTTGGTGAGATTTCATCACATATACTTTGGACGCCATGAGAGATCAGTGTCTGAAAAAGGGCACTATGATTAGTAGAGGGACAGCAAAGACAAGGAAGACTCTTGATAAGATGGATTGATAGTGGCTGCAACAATGAGCTCAAAAATAACAATTTTGAGGATGGCTCAGGATTGGGCAGTGTCTCTTTTTTTCCTATTGCACATAAGGTTGCTATGATTTGGAACTAACTGGGTGGCACTGAACAACAGCAAGCAACATAGAGTCTTTATGAGTTGGAAACAACTTGATGGCAGAGAGTTGCTGTTTGCGTGGATTTTAATCACTGACTTTGTGATGAACAGTCCAGCATGTACATGTCATTGCTCCCAGGACAATGAAGAGAGCATTGAGTGACAGATAGATGGTTGACTGCCTTCCTATGGGTTTGCCTACCCAGCCGTCAATGAGTACATTTTATTTCTATGTCCATTTGTCTTATTTCTCTCATTATACTTCCAGTGACCTTCTGTGCATGTGTAAAGGCAAATTGTTGAAGGCCATTAAGACTCAGCCTTGAAACGGCTGAGAAGTCTCATAACCCAGGTGTCAGTGTCTGCTGTTTGCTTCTGCGGTTTGACATTGAGACTAAGATAAAGAACAAGGATGTATGCGAGTTCTGGGAAATCAGGATGGTTAATTTTCTCAGGGATGCTTAGTTTGGAAAAACATAGAGTTGCTGATGTGTATTTAATATGCTTGCTTAACAATGAGAAAAATACAACCCCGGGTTGTTTCTGCATGTATAAAAGGAAGATGTAGCATAAACTTGGGGCTTCAGTATTCACTGTTGCCCTCCCAATACTTTCTGTCTCTCTTTTTTTCCTTATTCCTCACTCCCCCTTTCAGGACCGTTTGACTCGTCGGCAGGCTCTGACAGCAAATCAGAAACCAGAGCCTAATACATGGACATTTTTCCTCTATTGTGTAACAGTGGGCACTTCCTATGTTCATCTTCTCCAGTTTTCTTGGGTAATTTAAAATAATCTCTGTCTCAGTCCATATCTCAGTCCATCTGCAAAATGGACACCTTAAATCTATGCTTTATATACATTGGGGGTCATTTTATCCTGTTGAGAATACTGTTGTTAATATTACCCACTTTCATGATGTCTGCCTTCATACGGCCTCAGAGGAGCTCTGGTGGCATACTTCCTGAAAGATTTCAGTCTCAGAAACATGCAGGGGCAGTTCTACTCTGGCATAAGGGGTTTCTATCAGTTGCAATGGACTTGATGGCAATTAATATAAGCTGTCTGAAGAACCGTGGTGGCATAGTGAGCTAGGTGCTTGCTTTGAGCTGCTAACCACAAGGTCAGTGATTCAAACCCAACAGTTGCTCTGCCAAAGAAAGACGAGGCTGTCTGTTCCTGTAAAGAGTTTATGTTTAGAAACCTGAAGGGGTCGTTCTGTCCTGCCCATAGGGTTTCTATGTGTTGGAATCAACATCACGGCAGTGAGTTTGGGTTAGATGCTGCCTTGGGGCAAACCTTATGAAAGTAGGTAAAACGATTATCAATAGAGTGTCATCAAAATGGAAAGGACTGAAGGAAAAAGGAGTTTTTTAGCTAAGAGGGGATGTTCACTAGGGGTTAGTAAGCTGGTGATTTTTTAAAAAGTTAAAATAAAGGGAAAAACAAAATTGTATATTGTTGAATGATGCAAATGGCCACTTGAAGAAGTTGCCTTTTTGCTAAGTCTGCGAGTGACTCTTGCTGATGTTAATACTCGCTCTGTGTCCTTGAGGTTTTCCATTTGTTTGTTTTGCTGTCTCAGTTTTGAGTAGAGTAAAGTGAATCTGCAAGTCACACTGTTTTTTCCATCTCTTTCTAGTATTTTTTGTTTGTTTTGTTTCTTTAGTTATAATGCAAGGCAGCCCTTCCTGCTTTTTTGCTGGAACACATTGTGTGTTAAAAAAAAATTCCTATGTATTTTTTAAAAGATAGATTTTTGGATTTAATAAAGTTGATATCCACTGATTTAGTGGGAAAGCCAGTGCATAAATGATTAGAAAGTATGAAACCCTTGCTTAAAGAGAGAAATGTATAGGACAGATGGGGTGAATGAAGTAAGTTCCCACTGGCAAAACAAATTAGCATAAATGTAGTGGTTTAAAATTTTAATAGTCTTTAATTCTGGAAGCTAGAAGTTTGAAATGCGTTTCACTGGCTGAAGTTAAGGGCTAACAGGTCATGCTTCATTGGAGTCTCTAAGGCAGGATGTATCAGCTTAATCAGCTTCTGATGGATTCAGAAGAGGACATCAAATGAAGGATATCGTTGCTGATGTCAGATGAATTTTTGCCTGAAAATAGAGAATACCAGAAAGATGTTTACTTATGTTTTATTTTACTATGTAAAGGCATTCTATTCGGCAGATCATAGCAAACTATGGATAACACTGTTAAAAATTCTGAAACATGGGGGGCCGGCCCCTATCCTATCTACATGGACCATCCCTTCCATGCCCCCTGCCCCAGAAGAATGCATTACAGAGGACAACACTGAAGCTACAGCTCTGGGAGAGGGGCATGTCTGATCAGAGCATTCAGGAGAAAACTAAAAGGGGAGGAGAGAAAGAGAGTGGAATATATCTTGGCCCACAAAGCCCCAAGGAATATTCTGGCTCTGAGAAACCAATACACAGAGAGGAACATAGGGGCCAGCCCCACCAGGAAACATGAACTCCCTCTCTGACCCATAAGGCTACAGGGGACAACACTGGAAACACCATGTGGAAATTGTGTCCCATCTGACCCCGCCACACAGGTGTGAAACATTAAGGGCGTGTGTCAGAGCAGCAAGGGGAGCAAAGCAATGAAGTCCCTGAGGAATATAAAAAATGGACTTTCAGGCCAGGGTATGGCACCCCATCAGACTTGACCAGAAAACACTGATAAAGGTCAACAAGCAGACCTGGAATTATTTATAACCTGTTATTTTTTGTTGTTGGTTGTTTTGTTTTTGTACTTATTGTTTTTGCATGTTTACCTAGATAAGATAGGCGGGGAAACAACCCAGAGGAGAAAACCTCTGGAACGATGGTTCCCGGGGGACAAAGGAGAGGGGTGTGTGTGGGGAGGGACAAGGGAAAAACAAGTGATCTAAAATCAAGCGCATAGGATACCTGGTGGGGTTTGATCAAGTGTAATGTAGCTGAGAGGAATTACTGAAAGCCGAATGAAGGTCCAACATGATAGTGGGACAAGAGAAAAGTAAAAGGAAATAGAGGAAAGAACTAAGAGGTAAAATAAATTTATAGAGGTCTAAATACAGGCATGTACATATGTAAATATATTTATATATAATTATAGGGAAATAGATCTACGTACATATATTTATGTTAAGTATTAGAGTAGCAGACAGACAATGGGCCTCTACTCAAGTACTCCCTCAATGCAAGAACACTTTGTTCTAGTAACTTGGCATTCTGTGATGCTCACCTTCCCAAAAAGATCACTGAAGACAAAATGGGTGCATAAGCAAATGTGGTGAAGAAAGCTGACGGTGCCCAGCTATCAAAAGATATAGTGTCTTGGGTCTTAAAGACTTAAAGATAAACAAGCAGCCATCTAGCTGAAAAGCAGCAAACCCCACATGGAAGAGGCACACCAGCCTGTATGATCATGAGATGTCGATTGAATCAGGTATCAGGCATCAAAGACCCCAAACATAAAAATCATATCTATGTGAATGAGGGGGAGGGTGGAGTGGAGACCCAAAACCCATCTGTGGACAATTGGACATCCCCTCACAGAGGGTCACAAAGATGAGATGAGCCAATCAGGGTGTAGTATAGTACTGATGAAACATACAACTTTCTTCTAGTCCTTTAATGCTTCCCCTCCTACCCCCACTATCAGGATCCCAATTCTATCTTATAAATCTGGCTAGAACAGTGCATGTACACTGGTACAGATAAGAGCTTGCAACATAGGGAATACAGGACAGACATACCCTCAGGACCAATAATGAGGGTAGCAATAACAGAAGAGTAAGGGGAAGGTGGTGGAAGAAAGGGGGAACCAATCACAGTGAGCAACATATAATCCCCTTCCTAGGGGGATGAACAACAGAAAAGTGGGTGAAAGGAGATAGTGATCAGTGTAAGACATGAAAAAACAATCATTTATAAATTATCAAGGGCTCATGAGGGAAGTGGGGGGATGAAATGATAGCAAGTGCTCAAGTAGAAAGAAGTATTTTGAAAAGAATGATAGCAACATATGTACAAATGTTCTTGTCACAATGTATGTATGTATGTATTGTGATCAGAGCTGTAGGAGGTCCCAATTAAATGATTAAAAAAATATTTTGAAACACTGAATTGTGTGCATGTGGAAACTTTACATAGACCAATAATAAGAAAATAAGGACATAATGTGTGGTTTAGAATCAGGAAAGGTGTGAGGGTTATGTATTTCACTATACTTATTCATCTATATGCTGAGCCAATAATCTGAGATACTAAACTATATGAAGAGGAACCCTGCATCAGGACTGGAAGAAGACTAATTAACAACCTGTGATATACAAGTAAAATGACACAACCTTGTTTGCTGAAAATGAAGGAAATCTGAAGCATTCACTGATGAAGATCAAGATTATTTGTCTTAGGCTGTAATCTCTAGAGAAGCAAAACAAATTATGCTAAAATATGTTCTATCAAGAAAATGGCTCACACAGTTGCAGAAGAGGGAAGTCCAGGCAGGATATGTAAGATGTCAAGCTAGAGTCTTCTATTGATCTGAGTCACTTCAGCTGTTGATTGATCCAAGATGGACAGGAAGACCACAGACTGGTGACTGCAGAGGCTGATGAATCCAAGTTCAGTAGTGCATATGACAAGTCACTTATTGCTCCTGGGAACATCAGGCAAAATGGCAAGCCATTTATTCAAGGCCAAAGAACCAGAGGTCAATGTGTCTGATGCAGGATCGGACCTAACAGAGAGCAAACATGGAAGCCAAGAACAGTAACAACAGTGGTCACTTACATGCCTTGGCTTGTAGTCTCTTTGTCAGAGTGGAGTACGTTGCTCCAGTGTCTGCTTCCATCATTCCATAGTCTTTTGCTCTAAAGTTTAATCCTCTAGGCAATTATTTTATAAGACTATCTGTGATTATATTTAGGGCACACTGTGATAATCCAGGACAATCTCCCATCTCAAGATTTTCATCATTATTACATCAGAAAAATCCCTCCTGTCATACAATTTAAAATTCTGGAATTTTATCCCATAAATAGAGGGACAGAAAAAAAGAGGAAGACTCAACAAGACGGAATGACACATGGACTGTGCTAATGGGCTCGAACATATGAACAATTGTGAGGACGGCGCAAGACCAGGAGGTGTTTCATTCTGTTGTTCAGACTCACTGTGAATCGGAAGTGACAGTGGCACCTCACAAGAACCACAACAAGCTCTCCTTTTGTTGATTATTTTTTTCAAATGCTTTGAAAGACCCAGACCCCCAGAGTGAATAAGCAGTGCGACTCCAGGGTGCATCCCAATCTCTACAACACCTCCCCCCATGATTCTGCCTTCCTGTCCAGCTGTCATGCAGCTTTGCATTCCTGGCACAGGGCAAGGCCTGCCTGGCTTCTCTGCCATGGGTTCTAGTGGTAGGAGCACAAAGGCGCTCATGGGCTCTAGCTTTGGCAACAGTGCCAGAAGATGTACACAATCAGGAAGCTTCTGTACCACCTGGGATGGCACAGCCAGGGCTTTCACAAACAGCCACCCTCTTGGCATTCACATAGCTGTTCCCCATGCCCACCTACATGGATCCCTTGTTTCCCCACATCTTACCCTACTCCTTTATGTGCATCAAGTCCTGATTCTGACACTGGTGCAACCTTGGCCTAGGCCTGGTGTCACATTCAGTAGGACTGGCCTCTTGTATTGAATAGATAGAGCCCTTGGACTTTGTCTTTTGGACTCCCATAAGATTTTATATAAGGGATAAGATCAGCAACGTAGGGTGGAGGGTAAAGCTCCCCCCAAATCTCTTAGTATAGCCCTTGCTACCCTCAAAGAATGAACAGGGGCATCATCATGATGGAAAGAAACCCCTCAGTGGCACAGCTTGGCTAGCTTTTTCCTAGCAATGCAATTTTCTTAAACCTTTTTTGTAATAAGCCTTATGAATCTTCTGTGCCCTTCAAGAAAATCTATCAAGATGACCTCTTTAGAATCTCCTCCAAAAAACAGTTATCATAACCTTTTGAGTTCGGCTCTCTGCCTTAAATTTTACTGGCTCAGTGGATGCCTTTGGAATACATTGTTCTGTAAGAAGTTTCTTTTTATTTTTTTTAGTTTTTTGAAGATACCCTAAAGAGACTAAGACAAAGGTATATCATAAGACTTCTTCTTGTTTCCAAAACTCAAAGAAAATTGAAAATAAACTCAATTTGACTCTCTAAGGAGATTAAAACTGCTGCTTTGATATGGTATACGTTGAAGAGTCCAGAGTTCTCTTGAAAGGGTCAATACCAACCCCTTGCTATTGAGTAGATGCCAACGTATTAGAAAGATAGAAATACCATCCTCAAAAGTGTATGAACTTAGCTGATTATATACTGAGAAACAATTACTTCAAGATTTGTTATTTTTTTAGTACAGGTTTTTATAATTGTGTAGCAATATTTCTGACATACTTTCATATTATCCAGAGCACTTATTCTTTTCTGAAGTTATGTATTTTTGTCTTCTACACTATAAAGCTCCCTGAGAGCAGGTACCATATCTCTTTATCTGGACTCTTTATTTGCAAAGAGTCTAATACAGACTCAGAGATAAATAAATGTTTGTTGGATTGATGATGGGAAAACATTCTTTAAAAACAGTTTAAAATAATAGGCTTTCTTTGTGGAGATTTAGCAATTAGTTGTCTAGGGACTGCCTGTATGGAATAGTATGCTAGTCACATGACATGCCAATTGTATAACATCCCATCATGGGTATTAGATAACATAGACCTGTATCTCATTTAGTAAGCATTTATCTTGTTAATAATTAGGACCAACTAACAGGGTAGGGCAGGCGATTATGTTGAGTTGAAATATAATTGTTTTCCCAAATAAAGAGAGTTTAAGAGATAACATAGAGGTATGAGAACGAATGTCATGTTTCAGAAAAAGACAGATAACTCAGTATCATTGTAAATTAAGTAAAAATGATCATCGAATGGCTTATATGCAACTCTGCATGAGATACATTACTCATGCTTTGGTTTGCTTTATCAGCAGACCGTAGTGAATTACTGAAAAATTATAAGCTGGATACTTGGTCCCAAGTTGCCCTCAAGTCCACCTTAACCTGTGGCTACTCCATGGCTGTAAGAAGAGAACTGCGCTCCAAAGTGGTGGAGGGGTGGAAAGGATAGATGGCAAAATATGCATCAAGTCAACCCTTTCTACCTGTATTATGAGTCAATGCCTTTAAGAATGATGCAACCATGCTCAGCCTCCTTTTCTGAGGTGTTCCTCCTTCATTAACATAAACTCACTGTCTCCGCTTCCAAGATGACCTTTCAAGTTGCTATTGTTAGTGTATTCCAGATGAATAGTCCTTTGAAGAAGCAAAATACACTTAGTGAACGTCTTGTACTCCATTAGACAAACTACGAAGATGACTGTCGTGCACAGTCTTGATTGAAAGTTTAAAAATTGTGTCAGGGCTAGCATGTCAGAAGTTCATTAAGCCTCAAAAGCTCCAAAATGTCAGGATTCTATGAGAATTTGAAATTCCATTTTGCGTTTTCTGCTTTTGATCAGGATTATTTGATATTGGATGAAAATATTCATCAATGCTATCTGGGCACCATCATCCAGTTCTTCGCATCTTATATTCATGGACCCACAGGATGTTCAGTGACAGACTTTTTAGAAGCGGACATGGGGAGGACTCTCTTCTGAAGAACCTCTGGGCAAACTCAAATCTCCAACCTTTCCATTAGTAGCCAAGTACATTAACTATTTGTACCAGGCAGGGACTGCAAGGAGGACAGAAATACAATCACATTAGAAAAAGGCTTTGAATTGAAGTGTGGTTGGTAGGAGGGTAACCAGAGGCAGGAGGCTTATAGGCTAGATATAACGAGAACCTGAGAAATAGCATACAAAACGCTTTTTTCTTCCTGCTATTTCTGGTTTTAAGTAATCAGATTGTTTACAACTCTGTGTCTTTTAATGACAGGCCACAAATTGTGGAGTTTTATTTTCTAAACTGATTAGCTGAGAATTTTAATATGCTGAGGGTTGCACACCAGGTCACTCCATCTCTGAAGATAGTCAAAGAGCAGTAGCAGGGCCAATGCTCAGGAAGCCTTGGGAAAATAAAAATAAATCTCACTAAGGTCTACATTGCTGAACTTTTGCCCTACTTGAGAGAAAAACACCTTTGAGAAACTTTAATTTCAGTCCTGAAAGCCCAAGGGGGGAGGAATTTTTTGTATCATTGTGTTTTTTTAAGTGTCGCTCCATTTTGCCTTTCCAAAGCTAAAAAGAAAGAATTCTTTTCTAATGCATATTATAATGTTGTATTACCAAGGAATCCTGGTAGCGCAGTAGGTTGTATATGAGGTTGCTAATCTCAAGGTCAGCAGTTGAACCCACCAGCCAATATATGAGAATAAAAATATAACTTTAATTGAAAACTTCTTTAGACATTTCTTTTCCCATTCCCTTTCTGACAATATTAGGTTTTCAAGTTAGAAAACATCTTGGCAGACCAAGTTTTCATTCATTGAAAATAGTATTTAAAAACACATTTATGAGTCAGATGTATATTTAAGGCCCTAGAGACTCTCCTTTCATCCATAAAATTAGAATAATAGAGATGGTCTATATTCTCTCCAACTGATATATAATTTTACCACTAGGAAGTAAAGGGATCATGCTTTAAAACTATCAATTCTTATCCACTATCATGAGAATACTATTTAATTTTTAAAATAACATAGTCCTTATTGCAAAACTCTTTCTTTTATTTTTCCCTCCATCCTTCCATTCCTTCATTTGAAAACCTTTTACTTTAGTTTATTTTACATCTTACCCATAAGATTAATTGATTTAATCTATGAATGACAGAAGAGATAGTTAAGAGTTGAAGATATTCACAATAGATAATATAAAGTCTGTTACTGCGCAGGCCCAATTCAATGAAATGAAGAAAATAAAGAAGCTGCATTGTCACCGAGCATCAATTCTTCACGTGCAGTCTAGGAGGGCAGCACCAATCGCTCCTGGGAACTTGATAGAGATGACAATTCTTAGACCTGATGCCACCATTAACTTACTGGGTTCCACATTTTGGGGGTGATGCCTAGCCATCTGTGTTTTAACTAAGCCTCCAGAAATTTCTGATACTAGTCATTGACATTATGATTAATCTTAGAATGTGATCTTAAAAATTATAACAAGCATAATAATGAATGCACAGGTCTACTGTCATGTTTAAAAAGAATGACATTCTGGTCATATCTAGTAAAGAGATTGGAAAATATAATAGTGCTAAATGCATGATCATTCAGCCAGTGAAAGTTGTGTACCTGCTGAATGTGAGGCACAGGATTAGGAACTGCAAAGGGTAAGAACATGGATCAGAAATAGACCTTACCTTCAAGAAGCCTATCATCTGGGTTTTAGTGTAAGCGACTATAAAGTGAAGTAAGCAATAGGTGATATGGTGAAGGTACACATATAGGACTTGCATGACAAGGATCAGGCTGTGACTGAGTAGAAGGTAGTATTTGAAGGGCATTTGAAGATTTGGTAGGATTTGGAAATATGGAGATGGATATTAGGACCTTCCAATCTTCTTGAATGACTTGTTCAAAGGAAGAGATCTATTTTGGAGAAATGTGAAATAAAGTTGGAAGGCCATATTAATAATGGAATATGCAAAATAAGCTGAGGATTTTGAACTTCATTAGTTAGATAGCAAGGGTCATAAAAAATATAGAAAAGAGATTTGCTAGTGCCAGCTTTGATTTTTTTTGCTTAAGAAAATAAGTTAATATAGGGAAATCAGCATGCAAGTTGATTTTATAGTCAACAAACTGGCAGTGCATACCTCTACTTACTGTAACAGATAAATTGATCAAAGATTCCATGTCTCAGTGCGTAAACATTCCAGAGAAAGCACAGATAACTCATAAGGATGTAATCAAGTTACTGTAAGACATAAGGCAAGAATAAGATGTTTTGATGTCTTCCAGATTAGGTCTACCTTCCTCTTTCTTCATGAGATCATATTTTGATTCTTTTAATTGAAATGAAATGCAAAACAACCATGAGGTACCACCTAACACCCCTGAGGATAGCCCAAATCAGCAAATCAGAGAGCAACAAGTGTTGGAGGGGCTGTGGTGAAGTAGGAACCCTCCTCCACTGCTGGTGGT
>NW_022103897.1:1738482-1743613 GCF_000313985.2 Echinops telfairi | reverse complement strand
CGAGTATTATCAAACTCCAGTCCTTGAGGCAGGCTTTACTGGTGATAGCAAAAAGCCTGCCTGTTAATGTAGCACACTGCTGACACTCAGAAGTTCATGGCCAAGACTTGCCTCCATCCAGAGCTTTAACAGTGTGCATGTAAAAATTTTCTTGAAGGTATATCTTAATAAGAAATTTACTCTGAAGGAGAATGATTTAGATAAAACATTAAATAAAAACTCTTCATAAGCTAGTTCCAGGTACAATGCAGTAGTGCAAAAAATATTTTCAAGATTTAAACTTCAGAAAACCAAGGTAATATGAGGGGGATACTCCCTAAAACACTGGAATTTTTTTGAAAGCTATGTATTTAATTTTTATTTTTTAACAAATCAACCTTATGACGTTCAGTGTACTCTGCATTACACTTAATGTATTTGTCAAACCGGCGATTCCATTCTGGGAAACATTTTTCAAACTCATCTATTTGGATGGCTGACAGCACCTCCCTCATTTTTCTTCACCTCTTCTATATCATCAAATCACTGTCCTTTCTTGTTCTTCTTCATTCATGGAAACAAAAAGAAGTTGCACTGGGAGAGATTAGGTGAATAAGGTGAATGGGTCAAGAGAGGCATGGTGTTTTTTGGCAAAAACTGGCACACTGAGCTGACTGTGTGAACAGGTGTATTGTCATGGTGGCAAAACCAGTTCTCCCATCTGCCACAAATCTGGCCCTTTTTTGTTGCACACTGTTATGCAATCTTTTCAGAACCTCTAAATAGAAAGCTTGATTAACAGTCTGACCTGGTGGATAGAACTTTGAATGCACTATCCCCCTCACATGAAAAAACAAAAACAACCAAAAAACAAATGAGCATCAGTTTTTCTTGAGTACTCCCTCATATGTTTTGGTGTCTAATGCAAACAATATGAAAAATTATCCTCAAACCATTTACAGTTCACAATAAAGTTGTGTATACCAAACCTTACCACATTTGGTTCATATTTTAGTTGATAGGAAAGTACAAAGTTAACTTGGCTGAGCCAGGATTCTCTGTAGTTTTGCAGTTGTGACTTTATCATGATGAGACTTATCATAATGTAAATAACTCATTAGATTTGCTGTGAGTATCCAAGTAGTTGTGGGTAGGTTAGGGTGGAGCATAACCCATTAATGAGGTTACATCCCTGATGATGTATTTTCAGGGCTGTAGCCTACTCTCTCTATATAAATACATGCTGTGGAAAACATCTTCTTTTCTTGTTGGTTTGGATTCTGCTTCTGGCTCATCGACCTTTGGTTCTTTGGACTTGAGCCAATGGCCTGCCATATTACCTGCTGATGCTGGGAACCATCACAGCTTTCCATTTGACCTACTGACCTCAGAATCACTGGTGTCTGCATTTCCCAGCTGTGATCTTCTTGCTTCTTCTTCCTACTTCCAGGTTCATCGGATGCAGCAACTATGTGAGTCAGAAAAACCCTTCAACTTAATATCTGACCAATGGACTTAAATCTAACTGGATTTACCCTCTTCTACGAATATATGAGAAACTTTCTGATATATTTTCTTTCTTTGTGAAATGTATATATCTCACTGGCTTTTGTTTATCTATAGAACTTAACCTAACACATGTGATGATTCCTAGAAGTAAAAAATAAAAATGAAGCCAAACAAAACCCAGATAAAATACCAAAAATTCATAGTTATGTGGGAAATCTGGGGCAGGTCCTTGACTGGGAGGATTTGTCCATCCCAGATAGACTAGAGAGTGCATAATTTCTATATTTTTAGAGGAGAAATATGAATGTGTGTGTGTGTGTGTGTATGGGAGGGTTTGGCGTATATTATTAAGAGTGTGCATTAACAAAAAAAGAATAATATTGAAATATATAAGTAAATAAACAAATGAATACGTTTAAATAAAGCAGAAAATCAGATCAAATATCAATAATAAAAAATAATGCAAACAATCCAAATACTCCAGTGAGAAGACAAAGATTCAAAGAAAAAATATCAACAATTTCTGTTAACAAAATTCACAGTTAAATGATAAAGGACCAGAAAATTAAACATTATTTAATCTTTGTAAGTACCAAGCAAAGAAAGCTGTATAGTTATAGTAATATGATAAAAAAATAGTTGTCCACCTAAAATATTGAGAAGATGTGAAATATTCTAATGTATTAATAAAAGTTTCAATTTACAGAGAAGTTAAAAAAGTCTAAGCTTTAGACATTGGGCCTCTACATAAGTACTCTCTCAATGCAAAAGCACTTCATTCTAATAACTCAGAATTCTGTGATGCTCACCTTCTGGTCATGATCGCTGAAGACAAAATGGGTGCATGAGAAAATGTGGTGAAGAAAGCTGATGGTGCCGGCTATCAAAAGATATAGCGTCTGGGGTCTTAAAGGCTTGAAGATAAACAAGCAGCCATCTAGCTGAGAAGCAACAAAGCCCAAATGGAAGAAACACACCAGTCTGTTTGATCATGAGGTGTCAATGGGATCAGGTATCAGGCATCAAAGACCCAGACCAAAAAACCATATTAGTTGAATGAGGGAGAGGGCAGAGTGGGGACGCAAAGCCCATCTGTAGACAACTGGACATATCCTGACATAATGTTCATTCTGCTTAGATGAGCCAGGCAGGGTGCAGTATAGAACCAATGAAACATACAACTTTCCTCTAGTTCTTTAATGCTTCCTCCCCACCACTATCATAATCCCAATTCTTCCTTACAAATCTGGCTAGACCAGAGGGTGTACACTGGTACAAATTAGAGCTCGCAGCACAGGAATTCCAGGACAGATAAACCCCTCAGAACCAATAATGAGAATAGTAATACCAGGAGGGTAGGGGGAAGGTGGGGGAAAAGGGGAGAACCAATCACAATGATCAGCATATAATCACCCCCTCCAGGGGTCTGAACAACAGAAACGTGAGTGAAGTGAGACAGTGTTCGGTGTAGGACATGAAAAAATTAATGATTTATAAATTATCAAGGGTTCATGAGGGAGGGAAAGAGGTTAGGGTAAGGAGGGGGAAAATGATGAGCTTATACCAAGGGGTCAAATAGAAAGAAATGTTTTGAAAATGATGATGGCAATATATGTATAAATGTGCTTAACACAATGGATGGACATATGGATTGTGATAAGAGCTGTAAGAACCCCCAATCAAATGAATTGTTTTTTAAAGTCTAAGCTTGTATCCACTTAATTACTCAACTTCAAAAATTTTAAATCAAACACTGACAAAATAAAATAATAATTAAATATTTGAATACATCTCATATAGGTATTAATACATCAAGCCAAACATTAAAAAATCAATAAAAATAGGGGCCAATTGAGCAGCTTAATTAAATAGACCCCAATAAATGGAGAATATACATTTCACACACACAGATATTTATAAGAATTGACTTTTTCATAAAATAAATTCCAACAAATTTTCAAGGATTAATTTGAATTATCTATTACTTGACTTAAATTGTGTAAAGTTGTAAATTCATGATAGAAAGAGAATGTTAAAATGTCTACACAGTGAAATAATATTGTCTGGCTTTAAAATAATAAAGGGACATGTTGACTAAAAGATGATAATATTAAGAAATCCAGGTGGTTACAACATGCAGGTGTCTTATCATATATATATATATATTATGTAACATGTGTTGCTATGGTTAGATGTAATCCTCTAATCACAAGGTTATCATTTCTACCCCAACAGTCACAACTCAGGAGACATAAATCTCATATGAGTCAAAATTGACACCATGGAAAGTTTGTTATAACTCACACACATGCACACACACACACACAAACACACACATCAGTGGTCAAAAAACCAAAGGCTGCATTGCATTAGGCAAATATGCTGCACAAAAACGCTGCAACAAAATCAGAGACTTATTAACAAAATGCTATATGCAAATAACAAAGCCTTGCTTGAAGAAAGAGAAGAGAGAAGACATGAAGAATTTACTGAATAAGACCAAGAGCTGCAGCCTTCAGTATGGATTGCAAGTCAATGTAACTAAAACCAAAATCTTCACTACTGGTCCAATAGATAAAATCACAATAAATGTATGAAAGATTGAAGTTGTCAAGGTTATAATTTTTCTTGATACCCTGTCAATGCTCACAGAAGCAGAAGTGATGATATCAAGTGATGAATTGCAATGATGAATTAAATTATCCTCAAAATAACATGCTGGCTTTTCAGTATTTTAAAGAGGTCTTGTGCAGCATATGTACCCTATGAAATGTGTCATTTGATATCTTGACTGCTGCTTCCAATGGCATTGAGTGTGGATCCAAGCAAGACAATATCATTGTCACCCTCATCTTTTTGCCTTTTATCATGATATTATCTATTGGTTTAGTTGTGAGGATTTTGATTTCCTGAGTTGTAATCTATACTGAAAGCTATAATTATTGATCTATATCAGCAAGTCCTTTACATTCAGTAAGCAAGGTTGTGTCATCTGCATATCACAGGTTGCTAATAAACCTAGGTAGGCAACATTCTTCTTCATATAAATCAGTTTCTCAGATTATTTGCTCAGTATACAGGATCAATATGTATTGTGAAAGGATGTAACCCTGATGCATACTTTTCGTGATTTTAAACTATGTTGTATGTCCTAGTTCTGTTCCCACAATTGGCTCTTGTTCCATGTACAGGTTCCACATGAGTATAATGTAGTATTTGGGGATTCTCATTGTTCTCAAGGCTGTCATATAGTTTGTTATTGTCCACCAAGGTGAAAGGTTTAGCATGTCAATAAAACACAAGTAAACATATTTCCAGTATTCTTTGTTTTCATCCAAGACCCATCTGATATTAGCAATGATATCCCTTGTTTGGTAGTGAATTAAAATAATTTAACCACTTGTTTGCTGCCCTAAAGACCTTCTGAAATATCAAAAAAATGTACAAAAGATATTTTGTAATAGTTAATATTTAAGAAGAAATAACAAAAGAAGTACAGAAAACTGGATTGTTATAAGAAAGCTTTAAAATATTAATGAAAATATTTTCAATAGTACCTGACAAGAAACAATAAAACTGTTATTTAAGATATTTCCATATTGTTTTTTGATTATAATATTCTTTGCTTTTATCTGAGTATCAT
>NW_022103897.1:1723436-1724982 GCF_000313985.2 Echinops telfairi | reverse complement strand
ACAAAACACATGCGATAATGCTGAATGCAGGAAGATCACAGTCCAGTGGGTTGTAAGTCTTGTGGATCCAATGGCATTGTAAGCATCTCAGTGCTGGCAGGCATCTCCACATGCTTCCTTCAGCTCTGAAACTCTGACTGCTTCAGGGTAGCTTCATGCAGCTTCTCCTCAGAAATGTCTCCCAGGGAGTGAGCCCAGAGAATCTCTCCTGCCTCGAAGGAGGAAATCCAGAAATTCCAAGAATTCTCAGGAGAAGGCCATTCCCACACAGAGGCTTCATTGGCTATGATCTGATTGACAGACTAGACTCCACCCCTTCACTCTTAATCATCTCAAGTCCCAAATGGGCACAAGATTATGTAACTACTACAGAGCTGTAATCCAAAGTTTTTGGCATTGACTAGTGAGTGCTTATCGTGCTTCATCATCTTGCTGATACTTTTCAATTGGTGTTCCATTATTGCTTGAAGCTTTGCGTTTGACTAATGCTTTCAGTGCAGCTTGGACTTCTTCCTTCAGTGCCATTGGTTCTTGCTCATATGCTGCCTCATGAAAGGGTCGAATGTTGTCCAGCTCTTTTGAGTACAGTGATTCTGTGTCTTCTTTGTATCTTCTTTTAGCACTTCCTGCATTGTTCAATATTTTGGTGATAGAATTTTTTAAATTGCAGCTTCAGACTTGATTTGTTTTCTTGAGTTCTTGAGATTAAGATATGCTGAGCATGTTCTTCCTTTGTGATTTTTTTAACTCTAGGTCTTTGCTTTATAATATTGGACTTTGTCTTCTTGAGCTGCCCTTTGAAATATTCTGTTGAACTCTTTGACTTCCTCATTTCTTTCATCTACTGCATGAGGAACACGTTTCAGAGTTTATTTTGACATCCACTTCAATCATTTCTTTCCTTCTTGTCTTCTTAAGGTCCCTTTGCTGTCTTTATAAGTCATGTTCTTGATGTCATCCCACAGTTCATAAGGTCTTCCATCATTAGTGTTCAATCCAGAGAATCTGTTCTTGACATTCATGTGGGATAGACTCAGAGTCATATTTTGACCCTCATAGACTTGTTTTAATTTTCTTCATCTTCAACCTGAACTTACCTATGAACAATTTACGACCCTTTCCACAGTCAGCCCCTGGCTTGGTTTTAACTGCTAATATTGAGCTTTTCTATCATCTCTTCCAAAAGTCTATTTGATTTCTGTGTATTCTATCTAGAGAAGAGCACATGTGTATTTGCCTTTTGCGTTGTTAATAAAAAAGGTATTTGTTATGAAGAAAATTTTCATCTTGTAAGACAACAAATGTCAATGCTTCTTGATTCCATGTTTGATACTTTTCAGACCAAAGACAGTAGACTTCTTCAAGTTTTGCATTACGAGCTGTGATGGTTGGTGCATAAATTTGAATAATAGTTGTATTGGTCAGATTTCCTTGAATCTGAATTGATATACTCCTATCACAGATAGCATTATCCTTTGAGATGGATCTTCAAATGTCCTTTTTGGTGATGAATTCAAATGCCCTTCCTCTTTATTGTGTTATTCCA
>NW_022103897.1:1719526-1722008 GCF_000313985.2 Echinops telfairi | reverse complement strand
ATATATGAATTTTGTTATCCAAAGTGGTTCTGCTGGCTAAAAGTTTCCATTTCATGGAAGCTTTACTTTTATTTATGGATGCTATTTTCACAGCGCATTGACAGGGGAAACAAGAGTTACTTGAGTATAACCCATTGTCTTTGAATGAATTACTACTGGCAACAACCCCAAAGGACAGAGGTGAATTTCCCTCAGGTTTACAAGGCTGTGTATCTTTGTGGAGGCGGAATGCCAAGTCTTTTTCACTTGGAGTGGGTCATGGGCTCAAAATACTAGTCTTTCCAGTTAGCAGCCAAATGGTTACCCATTGTGACACTAGGCCTAATCTATTTGTGTGCGTGAGTGTGTGTGTGTGTGTGTGTAATGTGGAGTCTAATGTCAGAAGTAGGATTCTGGGCTGCAGTGTTATATTTATTAACTAATTCACAATTAGTTAACTATGTAATTAAATAATCTACCCATATACCTCTGGATAGATTTGATTAATAATGTCGGATGAATGGAAGCAATAGTCAAGGAATCAAATTATGTGTTTCATTGGGAAAATCTGCCTCACAAGACTTCTTCTAAAGTGTTAATGAGCAAAGATTTCTCTTTGAAGATTAAGGTACACTCGACGCAAGCAATTATATTTTCAATTGCCTCAGATGCCTGTGAAAATTGGACAATGAATAAGAAAATTGAGGCAAAATGGATGCAGTTAATTTAAGGTGTAGATGATGAAGACTACTGGAAGTGCTATGATCTTCCAAAAGAACATACCAGGGTATCTTGGAAGCAATGCCACCAGAATGCTCCTCCGAAGAAAGGATGGCTAGACCTGGTCGCATGTAGTTTGGTCATGCTACCATGAATCTCAGAAGAGACCAGTCCCTTGGAAAGGACATCCTGCTCAGTAAAATAGGGGGTAAGCCAAAATCAGATCCCACTCAAGGAGGGCGACTGAGCAGTGACTGCACTGGTGAGAGCAAACATAACACTCATTGTGAGGACGGTACAGGATCCAGCAGTGTGTCGTTCTGCTGTATATAGTCTAGCTATGAATTCTGGGGCTGACACAGTAACACCTCACTACCAAACGGGTCTTGAGAAGTGTTGGTCAGGCAGGTAAGGTGTGATCTTCAAATGTCCTTTTTGGTGATGAATTCAAATGCCCTTCCTCTTTATTGTGTTATTCCACGCAGAGTAAAGTATATGATTTTCTGATTTAAAAAATGACCAATACTAGTCGAGTTCAGCTCACGAATGCATAGAACGTTGATTTGTATGTGTTCTATTTCATTTTTTACAACTCATTTTTACAACTCATGTGGAGAAGGAAAGCAAAGAAAGTATATGGAGTTAACAAATTATAGTCCACTCTTCTGAGAGTTCCATTCGTGAGTGGATACACGGTCAGATACTTGGCCAGGCATTCATGGAATTTGTGAGACTAGGCCAAAAGAAAGTCCAAGTGAATTTAATTTGAGTGTAAGGCAAAATATTTTAGGAAAAATAAAACATAAATGCTCTTGAAAGGAGCTTGGGCTTGAAGCAAATAATTATGATACAAGAGTGAGTGCTAAGAGTTATCATACACACTTAGTGAATATGAAGTTTTATGAAGAAAAAATAACCCTCCAAATCTTCATTAGTAAATGTTTAGAAGTTGAGATTTTTACTGGCTTCTGCAAAATGACAGCAGTTCTAATCCTATATGCTTTATGACATTTTAGTTGTTTTAACCTTAAGAAACACATAGACAGCAGAAGGTGCCTGTGGTAGGCCAATAAGTTTTCCCCTTTATTTATCTGGCATTTCTTTGGAGGAAGCCATCTCTTTTCTGTTTTCAATTCACGTGGATCTGATAGAGTAATCCAGAGTGAGTCCCAGACCTAACCTTTTCTGAGGTTCTGGGTACGACTTAATTATTTCTAATTAATGTCCAATGCCTTAGTGTCTGACACATGGAAGGGGACAGGCGAGTGTGCCCGTACAACAGGCAAAGAAATCGGGTCTTTCACAGGAATTGCTTATGGAAACACTACCATGACACCACCAGTTACCATGGGGTCAACTATGATTTATAGTAACCCCATATGTAATGGGTGTCAGAATAGAACTCTAGTCCCCAGGATTTCCAATGACTGCTTTTTCAGAAGCAGATCTCCAGGTCTTGCTTCCAAAGTGTCTCTGAGTGAGTTTGTATGTCTAGTCTTTTGGTTAGCAGTCAAGTACATTAACCATTTGCAACTGAAAACACTAGGGGTCTTGAAGTTGCCAGGGGTGTCCTTGTTTACATAAGGACATTGCTTGATTTGGAATGGAAGCAAATTACTATAAATAGAGCACAGAGAAATGGAAAGCGTGACATCTCTGATGACATATAAACCACTGGATAAAGCTTCACACAGGAGTCCAAATTACCTGTGTCATAAATTCCCATTATCCTGAAGGATACACTTTTAAAATAAAAAATTTTCAGTCTTCCAAAGGGATAGAG
>NW_022103897.1:1694500-1719426 GCF_000313985.2 Echinops telfairi | reverse complement strand
TTCTGTAGCTGCAGTGGTAACTCTGGATACCAAGATTTAACTCAGCCATTCTCTCCTTTTGAATGTATTCTTAACCTAGTGAATTTGAGTTGTCTTCTTACAATCTCCCTAAACTCTTATGATCTCACTTTATGCGATTTGCTTAGGTCAGATGTAGGTACATATAAGGTGCAATCATCAACACCAACTGACATCAGACACCTCACGACAATGTTTGACCAGAAGGATGTTGTAAATGTCCAAATGGCCCTTTGCAGAAAACAGGTTCCCCATCCCTGGCTTACATGTATCCTCATTCAATTCAATGATTTGTTAGTTTTTAGAATCTTTCATACCTACTGAGTCTCTGCTATATTTTAGATACTCAACAAATATTATATTATGAATGAATAACTGGAAAAACAATTGAAATAAAAAATGTCCACATAAATGATCTCCCACATACTATGGCAAACTTACAGAATCTAATTGTCTTTCTTTGATGTCCATTGTGATAGATTTTAGCACAATTACTATGTATTAAGCCCTACAATTGGCCAGACATGGACTTACCTAGTAGTTGCTTTATGTTTACCATCCCTCTAACCATGACAATAACCATGAAGGAGCTTGGTGTTATTTCCTCCCATTTATAGATAAGTTCAAAGAAGTTAAATGATTCATCCAAGGACATAACCTGTTAATAAGTGGTACCACTGGTACTTAAAAACAGATTAGTCTGAAAATCAATATGGAGATCTTAAAGAAAAGGAAATTTAGGTTCTTATAATAAAATCACAGTTAAAATATTAGTACTCGAATGCAAACTAAATATATGTTACAAGTCAAAGATTGGTGGGATTAAAGCAAATGGAGGCTGATCAAACTTCCTACCCGCTGTAGTATCATTTAGAGCATTTAGACTTTTGCCTCCATTGCATGCCTCCCCACCCCAAAGGAAAAGATGGGAAAAGAAACAAGAAACGACTTTCATTCTGCTTAGAAGCCTTGCCTGAGGCAAATTTTTGAAATTTGCCTATCAGTGCTGTTCACAAACTATTGCGAGCTTGACTTTTCTAGGTCAGAGTGGGGTTGCAGTTCGGAGGTCATGGTCATTTGTTGGACAGCTTGAGTTTCCGGAGAAACCGCTTCCATCAGCAGTCATCAGATGTTCCGCAGACTCTCTCCAACACTCCTTCCCTCTGCTACAGGGACTTATGGTGTTGGAGACGTGGCAGCTCTGATAGGCCATGTTCTGGCATCAAGGCATCAACATACCATGTTGCAAGACATCAATTAATCGGCAATGGGCACACAGCCAGAATCAGAAGTAAAGTCTTTTAAGCCTTCAGTGTTTGGGGAATTTATTTGTTCATGGAGCATAACCTAACCTCTTCCAAGTGATAGAGTGAACGGTGTCAATGATTTCATGGAGGTGATTGGAATCTAAGGAGCACTTAAAGAAAAATAAAATTAGAAGTGAGGGGAATGAAGGATGAAAAAATATGATCTGCTTTTAATAAGGTTAGAGAACTTTCAAATCATTTTTATTTTGGGTTTATTTCTCTTGAAGTGTCAACTGAATCTGTTGTTTCATATTTTATTGTGCCTCAGAATCACCTAGAAATCTTGCTAAAAATTCATATTCTTGACCTTAATTTCAGACTGTGCTTCAAGAGATCTGAAATGGACAATGGGGATCTTTAGCTTGCTAAGTTTCTGTCCCCAGGGCCTTCATGCTAGTGATCAAGAAAGACTTAAGAAGCAACACTTTAATTAAATTTTATAATTGTAGATAAATACATTTAAGTCATTTTGTAAAGGGTTACCCTATCACAATCCTCAATGCATTGTTGCTCACGGGCTGCAACGCTTATGATCATACTGATATATTTTCCAAGTGTTTCACTGTAACACAAAGCCATTTTTAGCCCAGTTGGATGATTTCCGCCATCAATTAGAGGCAGACTCTGATGTTTATATGTAGTTCATGGATGGCTTCAATGATAACACAAGCAGAAAGCAGCTAATGCAGTAACTGCCTCTATGGCCACTTAGCAAGATTGTTAAAGGAGAAAGAAAGAAGAACCCCTTACCCAATTGAAGTGACAGCAGGGCGAGTCGCAGATAATCAGGATGTAATTGCAAAAACTGGAATTGAGCTGGGAAACGAAGACCAACAGGGAAAGAAGAGAAAGAAAGCAGGCAGACAGGAGGAGTTTGCATGGCATACATACTCCCTTTGTTTTGTATTGCACCCAGAAACGTGCCCTTTATCCCTTTCCGAAATTGACTCTAACCCAGTCATCCCTGGGAAAGACTTAAACAGGTGCCAAAACCTATTGCATTGGAGTTAAATTCCTACTCTGAGAAACGCTACAGACAGCATAGAAGTTTTCCATTGGGTGTCTGTAAATCTTTACAGAAGCAGTGCACAACATCTCTCTCCAGCAGCTTGCGTCCTATCCTTTCAGTCTGCAGCCGAGCTGGTAAACAGGCACTGCGGCTTCTCCTCAAGTGCCAAATGCCCCTTAAAAGAGAGAATTCTGTATATGGAGGCACACAGTCTATTTTCTTTCTTTTTCACTTGTATAAATCATTTTATCGGGGGCTTTTTCAGCTCTTATAGCAATCCATACATTCTATTTTCATGAAACACATCCTCAAAGCCAAACAAACACACTGCCATCAAGTTGATTCTTACTCATTGTGACCCTGTCAGACAGCGAACTGCCCTGTAAAGTTTTCAAGTTTGTAAATCATGTTTCCACAGAGCAGCTGATGGGTTCAAACTGCCTACCCTAGCACCCAATATTTAACCACTCCACCATCTGGTGTCATTCCTAATGAGACAGAACCTTAAATCTCACTTCAGGGTAAAGATGTTTAGGGACTTTTTTATTTTCTCAGATTTTTTTCTTTTAAACTTTTGTTTTGTCTTTCTTTTGTTTTATTGTGTCTGAACAGTCTAATTCTTCAACTTGTCTTAATTAACAGCCCTCTAGATCCAACATTTAATACTGATCAGTGACTACAAACTTCTGAACCAGAACGTCTGATTTGTTTTCTCTGTTTGTACTCAGCCCTATCAACAATGTGTACATAGCTCTTTTCAGGCCATTTATAGTGGTTGTAGTGGTGGGTGCTCAGTACATTTCTCACTGCCCAATCAGCAGGAGTTGTGGGAATGTGCAGATTCTAGGATTAAGGGACACAAAATATATAACTTTCGAAAGTGTCTATTGTTATGGGCATCAACATTATGTAATTGAATGAATGAGTAAGTAAAAGTAGCACATATTATACAAACCTACCAAACAACCATTTTCCCGTCTGTCTTCCTAAAATAATGCCACTTTAGTTTCGATATTGGATAGTCTTAAACTCAGGAGATTTGGGGTCAGCCCAGTGGTGTGGAGATGGCTTGCACTGACTAACGGGAACAAATTGTGCACATCTCTTCCCATCTCTGCCTTCATCAAAGTCATGCTAATAGCTCGAAGTAAGTCATGATGGAAGTGTTTACATAATGGAAATAAGCCAATACTATAATTGGTGCTTCTTTTTCTTTTCCTCTCCCCAGAGACCAAATGATGAAACATATACCAGGATATCCTTGGTCTGGCCAAAGAATAACTGTTCTAAACCAGTATGGAAATTCTATGCTCCCTTTGTCAAAGATCGGTTAAGAAGTGAATCTATGGCTCATTTCTACTAATGGGACTATGGCTCTTCAGATTTCCTTCTCCAGTAAAAAGAGAGACACTTGAATTCCCTGTCCTTGAATATTATTTTTCAAAAATCTGATGCTTATATCCAAGTAGAAATTAAGAGAAATAAGATTTATTGTACTCATTTGGACAAGGTAAAATTGCCTCTTCGGGTTTTCAAGACTTTAAATCTTTATGAGAGTAGACAGCCTCATCTTTCTCCCATGGAGCAGCTGGTGGGTTCAGACCACTGACCTTGTGGCTAGCAGCTCTCAGTGCATAGCCCACGACAGCACCGAGCGAGTGGTGTAAACGGTAAAACGTCTTTGTACCTATTTATTTTTCAATCTTGGATGAACAGAGAACTCCTTACTGAAGAAGAGTATGCATACTACATTCTGGGATGAGGCTACTCAAATATAGAACCTCTTCACTTGAAGTGCACAGTTTTCTTTTCTGTTACTTAGTGACCACTGGAATATGCAGTCTATCTTTTTAATCAAAATATGAGATTTTCAATTTGGTATCAGTCTATACTAGACCTTTAAACTCTAAGGAATAGTTTTTGTACGTATGTGTATATGTGTTCACATATACTTTACATGTGTTGAGAGTGGTGTTATTTTTTACTTTGGATTTCTCATACAGTAAGCTAAGGTTATGAAAGAAGATTCAAATAAACAAAAGCTACAACTGTTAAATGGATTGAGAGTGATTCATGATGGGATTTTTTATTTCAACTTTTTCTTTTCTCATGAGTCTAGGCGATCGGTTCAAATCTTTGCTGTTTGGTGAGAAGGGTAACTAGCTCCCGTTCTGTCAAGTCAGTTGTAGTGAGTTATTGTCTTGTCCGATGTGCATGTCAAGGAATCCACATTCTCAGTAGAAACTCCAATGAGTGATGATTCCAGGCATGAGAAACAGTGTGCCAATGCATCGGACTACAGATAGTACCTTGGTCATTTAATGTTTCTAGAAAGAATTTAATCAGGCAGCTAAGGTGAAAAGGTCTTTTTTAACAGCAACCTAACATGTCTTCATTCCACAATTACCCTTCTCAGAGCTAGCTATATGCATAACAATAGTAAAATGTTGTTCTGGATGTTACTTCTTTCTGTTTCTATTAAAACCGAAATAGTGCCAGCTTCCATTATACATTTTCCTGTATATTTCAATCAAAATGTCACTTGGCTGCTGTTCCTATAGTGCACTTAATATTTTCATTAAAACCAATAAAGTCAAGAAATGACAAGGGTGCAGGTGGGTGCAAGCAATTAAACTCCTCCCATACGTATTGCTAAATAGCAGTTGGGGAAAGAACGACATCCCATTGCACACCTGTCCCTTCTTCTTTGAATGGCGGCTAAGAGAAATCCACTTAGTTAGCTATTGTCTGCTTATTTTCCTGACAGATAATGTGAAGAAGCAGGGGGTTATGGGGCCAGTAATTCAGAATTAATTTTCCCTTCACAAGAGTGCTGTGGACACTGAGTGCAGTAATGGGGCCTAATCTGGATTCAGGGTAAACAAGACAATTTGAGATGATGGGCAGAAGATAAAAGCCCTTTAAAGGTCTGTTCCTCTCATCAGTTGAGCTGTGCTTTTTTGCTGGCATCTTTTATGATTTTTTAAAATCTGTCTCAAATGAAAATCTGGAGTTAATCATTAAAATATTTGCCTGGTATATGTGTGTGTGTGTGTGTTTTGAAAAATGAGGTGACTGAAAGAAGTTTCTATAGGGTTGCTCTACATCTTTCCTCACCATATTGAAAATATGAGAGGCTGCAAACGGCAGCTGTTAAGTCACACAGAGAGATTGTTTATGGGATGTCCTCCTGTGAGCATCTACCTCAACTGAGAAAATTACCACATTTCCTTTAATGAACCAAGACCTTTTGCTAACCTACCATTATTGCTTATTTCATTCTGATAGGGAACACCCACACCTAACAGGCACAACAAAACTTTGTTTCCACCAGACCAAATTAAAATCCTCAGTAGCTCAGATTCTGGCAGCCTCTTTCATACTACCTCCCTCCTTCTCCTATACTGACTATTCCCAGACACTCGCCCGGATGCTGTGTGATGCAAACATATATAAGCATTGAGTTACTAACTTAAGGGTTAGAATTTAAGCTAACCCAGAGATTCCTTGGAAGAAAGGTTTGATTATAAAACAATTTCAAAGATTAACATGAGTCAGATTCAACTCAATGGCAGTGGTTTATATAGAGCCGTCAATCAGAATGTCACTAAATTAACTGTAGTTACTTGTGATATTGTTTTTGATGCAGTTCAAGAATCTTAAAATTACATGTAGATGAAATATACTGAAATTCTAGGGAAATGTTGGATAGATTTAAATACTATACTATTATAGTTCTGATTCAATTCAGAACTATGTTGTTGTCAGGTGCTGCTGAGCCAGTTCCAAGCCTTAGCCGCCCTATGTACCGCACAGCAAAACAATGCCTGCTTCTGCGAGAACCTCGCCTTCATTCTTATGTTTGAACCCTTTGTTGCAGCCACTGCTTCATTCCATCTCATGGAGAGAGCCTCTGTTTTGCTGACTCTTTACCATCCATGATGTCCTTCTCCAGGAACTGGTCTCTCCTGACGTGTCCAACATACTTGAGACAAAGTCTCTCCATCCTTGCCTATAAAGAACATTCTGGCTGTACTTCTTCCAAAACAACTTTATTTGTTCTTTTGGCAGTCTATGGTCCTTTAAATATTCTTCACCAGCATCACAATTCAAATCCACTGATTGTCCTTCTATCTTCCTTCTTCCAATTTTCACATGCACAGAAGGCAATTGAAAATGCTATTGGGTCCAGCACACCTGAGTCCTCAAAGTAACCCCCTGCTTTTCAACACTTTAAAGAGCTCCAGTGCAGCAGATCTAGTCGATGCAATCTTTGGAAGTTGGATAACAAAGAAGGAAGATTGCAGAAGAATTGATGCAAAGGATATTGAAAGAGGAAGACTTGGGCTCAAATATAAGAACAATTGTGAGAATGGTGCAGGACCAGGCTGTGTTTCCTATTGTTACATATGGTACAATGTACAACATTAATTTTAGACTATGATTTTAGCTGTCAAGGATTTTATCTTGGTTGGATCCACAATCAATGCTCATGGGTCAGGAAATCAAAGAGTGCATTGCCTTGGAAATATACTCCACAAGACCCTCTTAAAATGTTGCAAGACAAAGATGCTATTTTGAAGACTCAGGTACACTTGACCCATGACATGTTATTGTCAATCATGTCATTCTCATGTGAAAGTTGGACATTGAATAAGGAAGACTACAGAATAATGGATGCATTTAAATTATTGTGTTGGCAAATTATGGTACCATGACCTGCTAGAAGAACAAACAAATCTGTCTTGGGACAAGTACAGCCTAGAAGCAAGGGTGCCAAGGCTTCATCTCACATACTGTGTTAGTCTGGGCAAAGTAGGGAAACAAATCCACAGAAACTCATATGTATATAAGAGAGATTTATTTTATAAAAGCTAAGTGTACATTAAGAAAGCATCCCAGTGGTGAGAGTGGTGATATCAGGAGGGTTGAGGGAAGGTGAGGGAGAAAGGGGGAACAGATGACAAGGTCTACATATGGCCTCCTCCCTGGAGGGCAGACAGCAGAGAAGTGGGTGAGGGAGACATCGGATGGGGTAAGATATGATAAACTAATAATAATGTATAAATTATCAAGGGTTCAGGGGAAGGGGGGAGTGGGGAGGGGGGAAAATGAGGAGCTGTTACCAAGGGCTCAAGTAGAAAGCAGGTACTTTGAGAATGATGATGGCAATATATGTACGAATGTGCTGGACACAAATGATGTATGTACGGATTGTGAAAAGAATTGTATGAGCCCCTAATAAAATGATTGTTTTTAAAAAGCATCCCAACCCAGTGCTGTCCAAGTCCATAAATCCAACATTAGCCCATATGTATGACACTAATCTACAAAATCCTCTTCAATCTCACAAAACACACAATGATGCTGACTGCAGGAGGAAAGCTGAATCAATGAAGGTGTAAGCATCTCAGCGCTGGCAGGGGCCTCCACACAGCTGCTCCAGCACCCAGGGCTGCATCTGGGTATGTCCATGCGGCTTCTCTTCAGGGCTGTCTTGCAGGAAGTGAGTCTTGCCAGCGGAAGCAGGGAACTGGCTAAGGCAACTGCACCCTGGTCCAACCATCAGAAAGCAAGAGACCCGAGAACTAGAAAGGCGAGGTTCATGGAGCCATTTATCTCTCTGCCCTTCAGTTAATCCCACATGTGTTTATTGGCCAGGTTGGCACAATTAACGTTAATTATCTCACAGACTTTGGACCTGTCAGGAGAAACCAGTCCCTGAGAAAGAAATTATGGTGGGCAAAGCAGAGGGGCAGTAAAAAAGAGGTAGACCGTCACTCAAAAAGATGAATTGGCACATCCTGGCACATTTTTTGGCCACAAAAGTGGACTCAAACATGTGAACAAATGTGAGGATTGAGCATGACTGGGTAGTGTATCATTCTGATACATAGGGTTGCTATGAGTCAGAATAAGCTCAATAACAAACACTGAACAACTTCACTTAATATTGTAGTGGAAACTCCAGATTAATTAAAATAACATGTATTTTAATTAGTTAAGCTTCAGGGAACAGAAAGAGGAGTAGGCCAGAGAGTAAGGAAGTGAAATTGGTAAATAATTTAGTTTATGTTTTAAGCCCTCTGTATTATTTTTAGAAAGGAACCCCTGGTGGTGTAGTACAATATGCATTAAGCTGCTCTCTACCAGGTCAGCAGTTTGAATCCACTATCATCTGTTCAGAGGGAGAAAGATGAGTTGGATTATCATAAAGATAAATAGCATCATAAACCAATAGAGGCAGTTCTACTTTGTCCATAATGTCTCTGTGCATCAAAGTGAACTCAATGGCAGTGAATTTAGTTTGTGTTTGCATTCTTGGGCAGTGATATTGGTGATAATGACATTGGCTAAAGGAAACACTAGCATTGGACTCAACCAGTCCGTCTTCTCTCATAAAGATTTACAGCCTTGGAAACCTTAGAGCCAGTTCTTCTCTGTCCTGTAGGGTCAATACTA
The DNA here is from genome assembly GCF_000313985.2 of Echinops telfairi. NCBI lineage: Eukaryota > Metazoa > Chordata > Mammalia > Afrosoricida > Tenrecidae > Echinops > Echinops telfairi. The sequence continues at coordinate 1,710,630 of NW_022103897.1, read as the reverse complement.
GTCAGAATTGACTCGGCAATTGTTTGTTTGTTTGTGTTTGGGGTTGGTATATGTGAACTCAGTTTTATTTTTAATTAATATATACTTCTCTATCATTTCAAAGGAAAGCTAAACTATGAAAAGTATAATAAGTGCAATTAATCTCTACACATATGATAGTAAGTTTATACTTGCCAAGCTTCATAGCAACTTTTATAAGCAGAGTTTTGGTTTAAAATGAATTTATTTGAAATTTGACCCTGATTTTCTGTAGAGTACATAAGGCTGTAAACTTTGCCATTTCCAAAGTCAGAAGAGTTTTGAGCCTCTCTAAGACATAATTTTTAAACATACCTCACTATCTGCATTTATAAGAGAATGCAGAAGAAGCCAGGCGGCCATTCCAGCAACGTTGAGTCGTAGGAAGAATACAGATCACAGATTCAGAAATTTTTATTTCAGTTAACTTGCTCTACTCTGTAGAATCCAATTAATCACTTAAGTTTCCTGACCTTCAATTCCATTCATGGAAAGCAGGAATAATGCCACTTAGAGTTGTTGAGGATATTAATGTAGATATTACATTGGGAGTATTTTTAATGGCGGATAATGAAAAATGTTATGCATGCATGCTATTTGTTCTCCAGGCAACCTCTTTCTGAGTTATTAGTCGGATAACTATTCGATGCTGTCCTGACCTCTTCCATTTCTAATAAGAGGGTCTACGTGGCATTCTAGCAACGAGCTGTCTCAGCTCAAGACTTCGATTGCTTTTCTTTTCATTTCCAGCCTAATGCAAAGGAAATGATTGCTTTTTCTCCTTAGACAGACCACTTCATCCATGTGCAGAGAGAAAATTTGTTCTTTATCTTGTTATATTTTCAATCTAAATGATTTACATTTACCTAGACAAAGCATTGCTATGAGGGCACGTAAGGTTAATTCCTTCTCCCTCGTGAAGGGAATAAGACACTGGCTTGAATTATTGACCAAGGATGGCTTTTAAGGGTCATCTAAATAGTAAGCTGTAAATTGTAGCCCCGTTGTCTGAGCCTAAAGGCTGCCTGTCTTCTTAAAAATGGTTAAGTGGAAGTTATTGATGAGAACTCAAGTGAGGTTTGACATCACACTTTAATTATACCTTGAAAGGCAAGGAGAATGGAAAATGAAGGCTAATTCAATTGAACAGTTGATCACTAAGCAATAATCACGAGAAAAAATGTATTTCAATTTACCCTGGCGCTGCCCACATGGAAGACTGATATCAGCAATTAGGTCTAAGCCGCTCTTCTTAAAATATTTTATTTTGACCAAGAGAGGGATGTTTCATTCAACCTATTTGAAAATTTTTTTGCATGGCAACATAGGCTTGAGATTTCCTAAAATTATCAAAAGAGAAGAAACTGTACCCGTTATTTCAACCTGCCCTCAAACATGCATCTATGACCTCTGGTCAACATCATCTTTATCAGAAATATGAACACAGTTCAAAGCGTAGGCATCATTAATCAAAAACTCATATTTCAGAAATACATTATCTTAGATCACAATTACCAAGCACATTAAAGATCTATTAAAATATACTTACCATCTTGGCATTTGCATTTTACTTATTGAAAAACAGAAGTGTGGGCAGTTTGTGTGTTCCAAACACTGCTAATTTCCAGACAAATGTACCTATTTATATCAAACATGGAAAAATGTCTTTAAGACAGCCAAAAAACTTGAGAAATTCTTTTCAAGTTTGCAACAATTGTACGAGGTTGAACCATATGACATTGCTGGTATTTAACCATTTTTGGCCTATAAATATGGTATTCATATGGCTTGAACAAATAGGCACAGAAAAAATTATGCACTGAAAGCCTCTAATTCTTTATGTTTGGGGGCACGCCAAACATTGTTTAAGGAAGTACTTCAGGCTTAAAATGTCAACAAGATTTTTTCTTTGGCTCTTCAAGGTGAATATCATATGTAGGCATTGATTCCGAATACTGCTCTGGAGTCTCACTGCAGGACTGATTCTGTGATCATAGTTACCTTTGCTGTCTTGACCTTTTGTGCTCATCCCCGCGTCTTCCTCTGACTTGAGCATGCTGTGCCAACCTCCTCCTCATTGTATATCGCCTTTTCCCACAATCAAGTTATTATATAGCATCTCTCTAATTAATGACCTTAACTTCTATTTCCCTTCCACCCCTGATAACCATCAAGAAAAGTTTCTTTCTAGGTGAAAGCCTTTGCTTGTCTTCTTATAATAGTAGCCTCAAACAATATGTGATCTTTTTGATTTGATTAATTCACTCAGCATCATATCCTCCAGGTTCACCCCTGTTATGAAATGCTTCACAGCTGCATCATTGCTCTTCCATGTTGTGTGGTATTCCCGTCTCTGGATGTACTGTAGTGTGTTTATCTCTCCATCTGTTGATGGGCACTTAGGTTGCTTCCATCTTTCTGCTATTTTGAATAGTACCTCATTGAAAATGGATGTGCACATGTCTATTTGTATCTCTATTTTATTTAGGCAGGATATATTCCTGCTAGTGAGATTGCTGAATCATGTGGTATTTCTATTTCCAACTTTTCAAGAAAGTGCCATACTGTTTCCCATGGATGTATTCTTATTTTACCGCCCCCCCCACAACCCCCCCCCCCACCAAACCCTCAGTGAAAGTCAATGAGTGCATTCAAGCTGAACATGTACAGGATGGTAAAAGGAACTATATCCATGTATATGTATGTAGGATTCACAGAGGCTATTTCTTGTGGATCATCAAAGTGAATTGGCAAAGTATAGTCCACAAGGAAAATATTTTATATTCAACCTTTGTGAATTGTGATTCTAGTCTGAAAAGCTTATGAATGAACATGCAAGGTGCAACTATTTGTCTCTCCTTCTACGGAACAAAGAAATACAAAGAAAATTCAAAACACATGGAAATGATTAGTCTAACGGACTGTACATATGAATCCCAAACTTCACAACCCCGAGGCCACAACTAGATGGACCCCAGCTAACAATACTGACCACTCCGAAAGGGATCACAGTGGAAGGTGTCAAATAAGTAGGAGAATCATGTGCAGGGAAAAAATCAAAATCATAAGAAATATCCAGCTCACTTGTCAGACAGAGACAGAAGGAACCCTGGAAATGATGAACCTTCGTCACCTTTCAGGCTTGGAACTGAACTCACCCCTCATGCTCAACTTTCAGACAAGCAATAGACAGGCCTGTAGGATAAACAACAATACCAGGGAGCTATGCACTCTTTAGAACAACCAAGCACAGGAGATCAGCGGTGCAACATTTGCTCAGAGATAAAGTCAGATGACTACAGGGATCGGGAAGGAGGACAGATGGAAATGGGAAACACAAGGAGGACTCAATAAGTACTGCTACATCATGGGGATTACAATCAATGTCATGAAACAAAAGGTGTCCGGATTGCTGAATATATCAATCCTATTATATTGCTCTGTAAACGTTCACCCGATACACAATGAAGGGTTAAAGACGAAAAGATGAATGTCTTAAAGCTGCATTAATTCATCTGACTTCCCCTTTCCCCTAAAGCAAATTCAAACAGAAAGTATTGAAACTAAAGACATTTAACAGTTGTTATCTCTAAGGCTACTGGTTAATTTTAATTCTTTACACTTTGTAATATTTCCCAAATTTCTAAATGGGCATGTATTTCATAGTCTGATGCATGTTGTTTTTATAATTAAAGGGAATTGAATTTTAAATATCACATTAAAATCTGAAGAGAAGACGTTGTATAATAAATAGTCCACCTTCAGATCAAAAACCTATGAATAATTCTGAAAAAATGATTTATTACCACACCACGCTCACCCCCAATTTCTCCTCCTGTTGACAAGTAGCCACCATGGTTGACACTTTCAGTTTCAATTGAGCTGATTTGTGACACTTATTAGTCAACCAATTTAGGAATCCAATGTGCTTTGGTGGTCTAAAGTCATCTCTGGTCACATATTAACCTCATTTTGGCTTAAATGCTCCATTTAAATGGGAAACCTTATGCAGCTGGCAGGGGAATAGCACTTGTTTTAAATTGGATATTATTTTGAATTACAGTCAACTTTGTGATATGGCTGCAAAATAGCCAAGAGTCTTAGACTGCTTTAATAAAAGTGTAATTTCTGGTTTATGGGAAGCAATTCTCTTTCTACATTCTGACCAAACCATATCTGAAGTATTATGTTCAATTATAGGTCAATATTTTAAGGACCATGAAAAATTAGAGAATGCCTGAGAAAGGAAAATAGGATGGAGAAAGGTCTGAATGTCACTGTTGTCTTTTAGAAATAGGCAAGATGGTAAAGGTGAATTCATGTTGTTGCTGTTAGTTTCCATTGAACCAGCCTCCAATTCACCATCCCTATAGTCAGGTATAGATCAGGCTATTGTGATCCGGAAGGTATTCTCAGGTTGATTTTTGAGGGTAAATCACTAAACCTCTTTTCTCACAAGTCCATGTGAGGCTTAAAGCTTTGCTCAAACCTGGTTAGCATAGAAGCAACATGCAAACTTTCACTGATTTATTGATGATGGCTGTCCATGAAGCTCATTGGCTGGGAATTAAACCTGGTGATAATCTTACCACTGAAGTACTGGTGTCCTCAGATGGCAAAATTGCTTTCTTGATTTATTTGTGCTGGTTGAATGTAACTGAGAAATGCCATAAATGTAGTTTTCTATGGATGTGAGAGGGTATTTGAGTGATTTTTTTTAAGTCTCCCATTTGACTGACACCATAAAAGGTTTAAAACAAACAATTTCCACGTTCAAAAGTGACGTATCCAACCATCTGAGAGACTTGCCAAGGATGCAGTACAATATAGGTTGACAATCTCAGTCCAGCACTGCCTTAGGGGGTCTAATAGGATTGATGTTGTTCAGCCTGAGAATGGACTATTATTTCTAGAGTGAGACAGTTTTGAGAGAGTAATAACATTTTCCCTAACCTTTCAAGGCAGAGAGAAGACGTACTTATCCTTAAGGAAACAGAGTGAGTAGGAGGAAGTACTTGGAGAACTTGATTTATGCATGGGAAATATAACTACTCAGAAAAATTCCATTATGTTATAAATTCCATTTTTCCAAGAACTTCTTGAAGCCATCTTGTAGAACCTAGAAATAGATTCCAGGCCAACATCTGATAAGAGCTGTCATTTTCTCGTAGTGTGGTGACTTGTGTGTTGTGGTGATGCTGGAAGCTATACCACTGGCGTTTCAAATGCCAGCAGGGTGACCAAAAGTGAATAGGTTTCAGTTGAGCTTCTAGACTTGGAGCAGATAACATAGAAGGAATCAGCTACCCAGTTAGGAGGAAGTAGCCGTTGAAACCCTTATGCTGAGCTCTGAAACACTGTCATATTGATATCCTAGGTCTTACTGAACTGAAAGGCACAAATATTGGCCATTTTGAATCAGAAAATCATCTGATTCACTATATCTGGAGTGACACCATAAATAAAAATGGCATTGCATTCATTGTCTAAAAGGACATTGTAAAATCAATTTGAAATACAATGATGCCTGTGATAGGATTATATCTATCTGCCTTCAAGGAAACCCAATCAATACAGCTATTATTCAATTGGACGCACCACCAACAAAAGCTAGTGATTAAGAAATTGAAGAATTCTACCAATAACAGGTGTAAAATGGATCAAACATATAATTAAGATGAATTGATAATTATTGGCAATTGGAATGAAAAATTTGGAAACAAAGAGGATGGAACAATAGTTGGAAAATACAGTTTCGGTGATGGAAATAAATACCCTGGCTTGAGTCAGGCTCACCTTAGTCCTTAAAGTAACAGTATGGATTACAACTCATTGTAAAGAGGATCAAAATCCTCACAACTAGACCAATAGGTAACAACATAGTAAGCGGAGAATCGGTTGAATTTGCCAAGAATCTTGTCTTGCTTGGATTCACAATCAATGCTCATAGAAGCAGCAATCAAGAGATCAGAAGATATATTACATTGGGTAATATATCTGCACAAGACTTCTTTAGAGTATTGAAAAGTAATGATGTTACTTGAAGTAGAGCCAGTGTGCTCCTTAGAGGCAAGGATTGTGAGACTTGCTCTTAAATACTTTGGACACGTTATCAGGAGAAAGCAATCCCTGGAGGGGGACATCATGATTGGTAAAGTGCCTGGAAGGGGTGGGGGAGGACGTTGATAGAGAGGAAGATATTCAAGAGGGATTGACACAGTGACTGCAACAATGGGCTCAGGCATAGGGACAGTAGTCAGGATGTTGCAGGACTGTGCAGTGTTTTGTTCTCTTGTGCATAGGGTCACTATGAGTCAAAACCTACTGGACGGCACCTAATATCTACAATAGAAGTAGACCATGCCAAAGAGAAAGCCAATTTGGAATCCATCATATTAAAAGGAAATTGCCCAAGAGGGCAACTTGTCAAGGAAACAGACCTTCAAGAGAGGACTGAGTAGGATCCTTATATATGTGAAAAGTTGTGAATTACCATCTAGAGAAATTATCTGCTCTGTTAATGGGTGTAGAGGCAAGAAACTCCCAGTAAAGTGCAAATCTCCAATAATGTATTCTTTAATCAAAAATAAGCAGCTTAAATATTCTCCAAACCAGAACCATTAGTACTATATGAAGCCATGATAGTACCAGTAACAATTTTCCTACACCTTTATTCTTCCACTTGAGACCAAACCAAAAGTGTCACTTAGGGTGGATGAATGGAGAGAGAGTGAAGGAAGTACAAGACGGAGAAAACAAAAACTCCGACCATTGCTTTCTTTCCTACTGCTGGCTTCTGGAGTCTCCCCAGAAGTGGAGGATTAGACAAGCTTTACCTTAGGAATTTCAAAATTTACATGAAGGTAGACATTTAATTACTGAAATGAAGTTTGATCTCACTAGTAATAACCAAGGACTGATGTTTTTTAAGTCTTCCAAAAAAAAACCCCATAGGAACTACATGAAATGTCATCCAAATAGATACGTAGAAAGAACTGGCTCCTAGTGTGTTTCAAAGGGTAATGGCAGGAGGGAAGAATAAAGCCTGTTTTTGCTGACACCACTGGGAACTTCACAAAACAGATTCACACACACACACACACACACACACACACAGCACATAAAAGGGACAAAGACGTAAATTTCATGTAAAAGTAATAAATCTACAAAATTAAACTCAGTAAAATGAGCTGCCTTATTAAAAAATGGCACCCATCTCATCAATGGAGACGGGAAAGACATACTTCTCTGAGGATACATTTATATTTATTCCTATGACGGTGTGATTATTCATGTTGACTGAAAAAAATGCAGGAAATAGATAACTAGAAAAACTATGTCCATAGACATGGTAGTATTAATTATTCTAAATTAAGCAGTTCTCTCAAGGGTTTCAATGGTTCAATTCTCTTTTATCTCTTGGCACACTCTACATGTTGTTGATGGTAGGTGCCTGTGCGAGGCTTGATGGTTGTCTAGGGTCACAGATCCATTGACACTAATACATGTTTAAGAAAGAACTTTATATCAACAAGTCATCTTATATCAACAGAAGGCATCCCAGCTCAGTTCAACTCCAGTCCATACGTCTGTTGCCAGTCCATAAATCCTTCTTCAGACTCACGTGGCTTCATGTCCGTGACATAGAATGGTGACGCAGGAAGAGCACAGACTGATGCGGGGAGGGTCACATGGATCCAAGTTCGCTGGAAACATAACTGGACACTGAAGCTCTAAGGTCCAGCAACCCACATGGGGTCACCCTTGGGAGCAGACCCAGAATCTCAGCAGCCAGGGAGGCAAAGTGGCAGAGAGAGAAGTTCTCAGAATCCCTCACTCTTATACAAAAGGTCACAGCCGATAGTAAGATTCAAAGAATTTAACAACTGGTTCCATGCACAAATGACAATTTTAAGTATAAACCAATGATAGACTGAAAAGTAGTTTATTATCTCATACAGTTAATACTTAAATAAGAACAATAAAAGAGGAACACAAAACTAGATTATCAGAAAGAGTTTTTGTTTGTTTGAGTTGAACTTAGTTGTCCTTAAAGACTCCCAGTCCATCTAAATTCCACTTTTCCTCCCCTTTTTTGTTTTGTTAATAATGGTATTTGGGTTCTAATAATTAATTAATTATAAAATGCATATTAAATATCTAATAAAACATATGGAGAATTCTATCCTATACTGGAACTGAGTTTTGTTTTCTATTGCCCCTCCTAAAACCTTTTATCTTTAAATTATTTTTTAAATGTATTAGTAATTGGGAGTTAATACATATATCATAACATTCCATAGTTCAATCACATCAAACAGAATTGTACAATTGCTACCACAATCAGTTTCCAAACATTCTTTTCCTTCCTGGACTCCTTGACCTCACTTCCCTTTTATCCCGCCACCCCCGCTCTAAAAGCCACACCAACCACTATTTACATTTGCAGTGTGAGGAATCTGCAGGGCTTTTTTATTGGGTTTCTAAAAAAGCATACAAATGAAATCAACAACAGTATCCTGTTAAACCTGTCCCCCCACATTTTCCTCCTCTCCCCCTCCTCCCCTTTCCCTGTTCCCACCTGTCCCTGGCTCCAGCTAGCCATCAAAGTTTTGTCTATTCATAGATAAACCATATTTCTTCTTGTTTTTCTTTATAACAATGGTGATATTGAATATTTATCTTTGTGAGATTGACTGTTTGCTAAGCCTAATAGTCTCTAGTTTTTTCCATGTCTTTGTAGTGTGTAAGGGAGTTGCCACTCTTTTTACTGCTGCACAAAACTCCATAGTATGAATGTACCAGAGCTTATTTATCCATTTCTCTATAGTTGGAATTTTGGGTTGTTTCCATGATTTTTGTATTGTGGAAATTGCTGCAATAAAATATAGTTGTGCATATGTCCGTTCATGTTCTATTCTTAATTTATTTAGGGCATATACATAAAACGAGATCACGGTTCATAAACTATTGTATTTGCATGTGTTTAAGGAAGTGTCATACTGATTTCCATAGTGTTATTACAATTCTACAGTCCCACCAGCAATGTGCAACACTTCCTGTCTCTCCAAAGCCTCTCCAGCATTTGTTATTTTCTGTTTATTGAATTTTGCCAAAAGTATCTGTGTGCGGTGTTAGCTCATTGTTGTTTACATTTGTTTTTCTCTGATAGCTAATGATCTTGAACATTTCCTCTTAAGGTTGTTAGCCACCCATATGTCATCTTTCGTAAATTGTCTATTCATGTCTTATGTCCATTTTTGTATTGGATTATTGTATTTTCTTGTTACAGTGTTGTGGTGTTATATAGAGTTTGGAGATTAGCTCTGTCTCGATACTGTTACTGCATATTTTCCTCCCGTCTACGGGTGCCTGGTCCACTCTTTTGATGAAATGATTTGATGTGCATAAAGGTCATATTTTGAGTAAGTATTTTGAGTAAGTCCCAGTCTTAATTGTGTCATCTACAGTGTGGATTTTTAAAATTATGTTCAGTAGCATGTTTATGCCTTGTATTAGGGTCCTCAAATTTGTCCCTATTTTGTCAGTGGTGGCCATCATAATTGTGTGATTTATATTTAGGTCTTTGATCCATCTTGAGGTTGTTTTAGCACGTGGTGGAGGTACAGGTCTTATTTCATTCATTGCTAGTCAATATCCAGATTTTCTAGCACTGGTTATTGAAAATACTCTCTTGCTCATTTAATTTGTTGTAGTTGTTTATTTAAAAATTAGGTGTCTCTCAGTCCTTGGTTATACTTCTGGGTTTTTTAATTCTAATCTGTTGATCTTCATATCTATTGTTGCAGCAGTGCCAGATGGCTTTGATGGCCATGGCTGTACAGCTGTTTGAATTCCCATTCTTCTCAAGGCTGTCCATCATTTGTTATGACCCACAGAGTCTTATGCCGTAGGATAGTCAATAAAACGCAAGTGACATCTTTCTGGCATTCTGTGTTTTCAGCCATGATCCATCAGACATCAACAGTGATATTCCTTGATCATGTCCTCTTCTGAATCCAGTATGAATCTTTGGTAACTAGCAGCCAATGTCCTCCTGCAACTGGTGCGGGATGATCTTCCGGAAAATTTTACTTACATGTGATATCAATATTTTGCCCATTGAATCTTTCAATATTGCATTTTGAAGCTTGATTTTTCCCCCCTTAATTCTTTCAGCTGAAGATATGCTGATCATGTTCTTGCTTGTTATTTTTCTGATTTTAAGTCTTTGCACATTTCATTATAATATCTTACTTTGTCTTCTCAAGCTGCCGTTTGAAATCTTCTGTTCAGCTCTTTGGTTTCATACATTTTTCCATTTCTTTAGCTACTCTATGATGAAGACCAAGTTTCAGAGTCTCTTTTGACATCCACTTTGATCTTTTTATTTCCCCCTGTCTTATCAATGACTTTTGCTATCTTCATGAAAGATGTTCGTGATGTCCTCCCACAATTCATCAGGTCTTCTTTCATTAGTGTTCAATGCATCAAATCTGTTCTGGGGATGTTCTCAAATTTCAGTAGAATGTGCTCAAGGTTGTATTGGGACTCCCATGGTCTTATTTTCATTTTCTTTAGCTTTAACATGAATTTACATATGAGCAATTGATGGTCTGTTCCACAGTCAGTCCCTGGTCTGATTTTAGCTGCTGATAGGGAGCTTCTCCAGCATCTCTTCCCACAGATATAGTCCATTTGATTTCTGTGTATTCAATGTGGAACAGTTCACATGTCGAGTCACTTTTTGGGTTGTTTGAAAAATGTATTTTCTATGAATGTTATTGCTCTTGCAAATTCTTTAAAGGAATCTCTGCCTTCATTTCTGTCCCTAAGAACAGATTTTTCAACTACTATTACTCTTTGCAAAAAATGCAACCTTTGCATTCCAATTGTCAATAATTATCAATGCATCATAATTGCATGTTTGATCCATTTCATACTGAAGAGATTGGTAGAATTCTTTCATTCCATCCTCTCTAGCTTTCCTGGATCATGAGGCAGTTTTTCAAACAGAGCAGGGGAATACTGTATGGGTTAAGATCAGAAAAGGTGCTCATCACTCTTGTAATCTCTCATCATACTTATTTAATCTGTAGGCTGAGCAAATCATCAGAGAAGCTGGCTTACATAAAAATCCATACATCATACATTTCTGTTTCTGATTATTAGTAGTTTTGTGTTCCTTATTGTTTTGAGGTGTGCGCCATCAGCAAAGGAAGGTCTCAGGGACTTTACTCTCACAGGCTTTCCTACATTCGCATCATGATCGTCACCTCTACTTTGAGAGGGCAGCCTTCCCTCGTCCTATGTTGAGTCCTTCTGCCCTAAAGGGCTCATCTTCTGCCACTGTCTCTGGTAATGTTCTACTTCTGTTCATTACATGTTCAGTGTCTGACAGTGTTTTGATGCTATGTGCAAATTTTTCAGCGGCTAATTTTTCTGAAGTGGACAGCCAATTCCTTCTTCTTAGTCTATTCTTAATCTCGAAGTCCTGCTGAAACCTATTTTCTTTGAGTGGCCCTGTTGGTATATGAAATACCAGCGACATAGCTTCCAGCATCACAGTAACACACAAGCCACTAAATTACAGCCAACTGACAACAAGTGGTGCTACTCTCTTTATGCATCTTTACAATCCTCCTATTGGGATGTTGTCACTCAATGCAGGGTTTCAGACTCCAAGCCAAGTTGGTAACCAAAGTTGTGTTTAATTAAGATGTAACTCTAACTCATAAATATTTAATGAATTCTGTTAAGTGAATGTTTTAAGATAATTCATCTTACTATCATGTTGGCCAGAATGATTTCAGAATTTGGTTGGATGGTCCAGTATCCTAACAACGTAGAAGTAGACATTGTTAACATTAGAATTAGAACTAGAAAGGAATTAAACATAGTCCCAGTAATGCAGTTGGGTTACTAACTAAAAGGCTGATGGTTTGAGCCCATCATCCACTCCATGGAAGAAATACGAGGCAGTAGTCTGTATTCATGAAGATTTACAGTTTGGGAAAGCCTGTAGAGTAGTCTTCTGTCCTCCAGGGGCACTATGAGTTGAAGTCACCTCACTGGTAGTGTTTTGTGTTTTTTTTTTTTACACAGGAGTTTGATTTATTCATTATAAACCTATCCATTCAAGCTTTACATTTGCCCGATCAAATACTTTTTCCAGAACTAAACCAGAGTTCCTTAAACGTGAGAAAGGGACAAAGGATTTTACAGACTGTGTATGGAGGACAGAAGTGACTGGAGAGCTATAAAACAGAGACACTGAGACAATCCTAGATGATTTCATTCTTGTATGCTTCCCCCATGTCACTGCCCAGACTGAGTGCTTGCATCTTAACATTTTTCCCCTCAATTAATTTTTTAATCCTTTTATTAGGGGCTTATACAGCGCTTATCACAATCCATACATACATCAATTGTGTAAAGCACATTTGTACATATGCTGCCATCATCATTCTCAAAATATTTGCTCTTTACTTAAGCCCCTGGCATCAGTTCCTCATTTTCCCCCTCCCTCCCCACTCTCCTCTTCCTCATGAACCCTTGATAATTTATAAATTATTATTTTGTCATATATTGCATTGTCATATCTTGGATGGTGCATCTTAACATTTTTATGTCTGAACACCAATAGCTACTAAAATGTTTAGAGTTGGCCACATGATAAGAAATTCAATGTTCTGGACAGAAACCTAAAATAAATTGAGCAATGATAAAAAAGAAATGTTTTTCCATTTTAGTCATTCAATAAATATTCATTAAGAATACTGAGGCCTAAAAGGGTCTAAGTGTTGTTAGGTAAGCAGGTCCTGAGATCTGGCTCCGTGGAAGAAAAGGGGACTGGACCGATGGATTATATCAGGGCCTGCTTGCTAGTTAGCAGAGGGACACCCAGCTACTCTGGGTTAGCACAACAGACTTGGAACTTTTTGTATGGTCTCATTTCTCTCTCTCTCTCTTTTTCTTTTTATTATGGTGTCTATCTAAGATAGGCAGGATAAGCAATCCCAAGGAGAGGCAATGGAACTGATGTTTGGGGGAGTGGGTGCTTGGAAGAGGAGGAGGCAAGGGGAGGGGAGAGATGAGCCAATAACAAGTACATTGTTGTAATGGGATAAAAAAAATCCTCACCTCAACTTTCCTGGCATTTTTCTCACAAATGTTGGTTTCCATTTTCTTGAAATTCTTCATAAGTCCCCTGGTCATCTGTGTGACCTTTGAGAAAAGCTGTAAAGATTGTTGTGCTGTTGTTAGCTGCATTCAAGTCTGTTCTGACTCAGTTACCCTGTGTACCAAGAAGAAAACATTGTCCAGTTCTGTTCCACTCTTACAATTGTTGTTGTTTTGAGTCATTGTTGTAGCCAAGGTATCAATCCTTCTAATTAAAGGTCTTCTTCTTCTTCTTCTTCTTCCAAAGTTACTCATATATGTGCAAGAAATAGCTCTATATCAAGAAGGAATTATATATCCCAGCCCAGTCCAACTCAAATATGCAAGTCTGATAATAATACATAAGTCCCTCTTCAGACTCCTGTAGTCACAAGCAATGATGCAGAATGCAGGAATATCCCAGTTTTGGGGGGTTGAAAAGTCATGTGGATCCAATGGTGATGGATGCATCACAGGGCTCTGGCAGCAACCAAGGGCTGCAGAAAGACAACAGAAGTTCCCAGAGCCCTCCTTATGAGATGGTCATGCCCACAAGGAGGCACCATCAGGCTGTGGCTTGACTGACAGGTTGATTACCATCCCTATACTTTTATATATCTTCAAATTGACTTGAAATTATCTAACAAAGACACGTACCCTCTACTTTACCAAGGATGATGTCCTTTTCCAAGGACTGGTCTCTCCCAATAGCATGTCTAAAGTATAGGAGACAAAGTCTCCTCATCCTTGTTCCTATAGAACATCTGGTTGTATTGCTTCTAAGACAGAGTTGTTTGTTTTTCTGGCAGTCAATGGTACATTCAGCATTCTTTGCCCACACAATAATTCAAATGTATTCATTCCTCTGAAGCCTTCCTTATTCATTTTCCAATTTTGAGGAATATGAGGAAATTGAAAATATCACGGCTTGAAATAGCATGCACCTCTTAGTCCCCAAAATGATGCCCTTGCTCCTGAGCACTTGAAGGAGGTTTCGTACAGGTGCTGTTGCTGCTGTTGGGTGTCATTGAGTCGGTTCCGACCCACAGTGACCTGACACCCAACAGAACAAAACTAGCCCATCCTTCGCCATCTTCACAATCGTTCTACGTTTGAGCCCGTGATGTAACCACTGTGTCGATCCATTTCATCTTTGTCGCTGCCTCCATCCCTGCTACTTTGTGAACTCAATGTCCTTCTCCAGGGATTGCTCTCTCCCTGCCAAGGTCCTGCTGCGACCACTTTTGAGTGATCTTGAGCTAAATTTTACTTGCATGTGTTACCAACAATATTTTTCTATAATTTGAGCTGCCTTGTCCAGTAGATTTGCCCCCAAACAATACATTATTTGATTTCTTAACTGCTGCTTCCATGAGCATTGATTGCCTGGATCTATATCCAGACAAAATGAAATCCTGGGTGTCTTCAATCTTTTCTTCAGTAGACTGATATTCTTATTTTTTTCTAGTTTTGAAGATTTTTCTTTTGTTTACATTAAGTTTCAATCCATACTGAAGATTGCAGTCCCCAAAATTATGCTGATCTTCATCAGCAAGTGGTTCAAATCCTTGCTTTTAGCAAGCAAGGTTGTGACATCTGCCTGCTACAGGTTGTTAGGAAGCCTTCTTTTAATCCTAATGCTGAATTTTTCATATAGTTCAACATCTTAGATCATTTGCTCAGCATACAGCACATTAAGATAACTGCTCTGGAGTCCCTTAAATACAGTCCTTTTAAAGTTCTGAACTGATGTCTGTGCCTTAGAGTTTACTCGTTCAACTGACCCCCTATGAAACTACAGATTTGATTAAACCTTTTTATAAAAAGGAAACCTATTGGGTAAGTGGTGGAGTGCTAAAGGAAAGGCCAGTAGTTCAAACCCACTAGTCTCTCTGTGTGAGAGAGAAGCAGCATTTTGGTCCTGGGAAGAGTTTTCAAATTCTTGGAACCCCGATGCTCATAACTGCTTTTGAGGCAAGTGCTCATCTGTCCTTCCAGAGATGTGGAGAGAGACAGAGAGAGAGATTGCTCATCCTAGAGTGCTCTGAAGATGAACTCAGGTAAGCAAACACTAATCAAAACCAAAGTAAACAACCATCTTTGCCTTGCTCTGAGACACAGAGTGGGGCCGTGAGGCTGTACAGGTTATTCATTTGTAGCAGCAAAACCAGAAGCCTTAGAGACCAAATTCAAAGTTTGTCCATATGCTCCAGTTTTTATTAGTTAATCATGACGCCATGTTGATGGGAGTAGTGATGAGATGGAGGGAGAAAGATGGGCATACTGTAACCATGGAAACCGTTCTCCTAGTCCATCCCCAAAGAGACCATGGGGATTTGTTGCAAAGGCCTGGCAGACATGGTCCCACTTTAGCACTAGTGAACTATGGGTGGGAAAAGGTTTTCTAATTGATAATAGGAGCAAAGTTTGAAGAGATCTTATTTAAGCATTGTAGTGTAACAAAGCACTTGGAGTCATTAATGAGGTTGGAGGTTGAAGTCATTAATTAGGGCAATGAGCTGGTTAGTAGGGACAGCTTAAAGGAGCATATGTTCCTGACTTTCTCAGTAAGTGCTGCACAGCCACTCTGTTTATGGTGGAAGTTGGAGTATATTGTGATCATTCGATGAAAAGCACCCAAAAGAACAACGTAAAGAACAACATCCAAAAGCTCATGGGATTAAAAGATAAAAGAATTTTTCCATGGCCTTTTTAAGCTCTTCTTACCTACAGAGACAGCATTTAGAGATCAGTTGAAGAAATTGTCAAGCATGGTTTTTTTAAGCTTTTTGTTATACATGCAGAAAATATGATTAAAATAATCAAGTGCATCATTAAAATTTTTCTTCTAATTTTTATTTATATATTTTTTTTTCTTTTTTTTTTTTTTAATCAATTTATTGGGGCTCATACAATTCGTCACAATACATAGATCAATTGTGTAAAGCACA
>NW_022103897.1:1669207-1694052 GCF_000313985.2 Echinops telfairi | reverse complement strand
TTGTGAGCTTCATTGTTGCTATACTGTACCCTAAGTGACTCATCTCCCCACTACCCCTCTGCAAGGTATGTCCAGTTGTCTGGAGATGGACATTGGGTCTCCATTGCGCACCACCCTCATTGACAAGGATATTTTTAAAGGAACTGTAGCAATACATCAAAATCATTTGCTTGACACAATGTTTGGATGTATGGATTGTGATAAGGATTATTTATTGGGGATATGGATTCCCCAAATAAAATAATGGGGGAGAAAAAGAACCATCTATAATGGAATCAAAAAGGCAACAGCACCTCGAAAGATTAGACAAGAAGGATAAAAAAAAAACTCCAAATATAAGAATCAAGACGGAGCCAAGTCCTATGAGATGAATGATGTGCTTAGCAGCCACAATATCAGTATTCCAGAAATGTCGACCCTTGGACATCTACTTCCGGTGAAGAGCCCAATGGGACCCTGCAGAGGGACTTCAATGGCATCTAGGTGGAACTCAGGCTCCTGGGGAAAAATAGATGAAGCTCCAGGGTAATAACAGGGTAGAGGCACAGGCCAGAGCTGCTGGGTCGCACATCCTTCCAGGTGTAGAGCTTGAGGGCGATGCTCAGAGGCAACACTTACAAGGTCGTCTGTGTCTGCTCGCTGCCTCGGCCATACCACTCTTCATGAGTAGTCTCTTGCAGCAAGCCAAGACTTCTTGGGTAGAAAAAGTGTATCTGCGGCGTTTGAGGAAGGTCAGGCGCTGCTTGTTCATGATCTCAACCCAAAAGATGAGATCATGACACTGAGCTTTGGGTTAAACTCAGCTGCTTTATTTCACCAGGCCGCAGCCATTAGCAACACCAGGTCAGGTGGTCTGTATGTCTTCTGCAGCCATGGCTGAACTTTCAGCCAAACCAGAGACTGGCCTTCCGCAGAACGTGAACACCTGGGGCGTCCACACCCTTTAGAGCAACCAACCTTAATGAGACCCAAAGGGCAGCATTTTCCCAAGGAGAAAGCTCACAAGATAGGAAGGGACCTGAAAGAGGCCACAGGGGAAACCGGAGGCACAGGGCTGAAGTGCAGCGTGGTTGCACGGTGGGGCTTGTGATCAAGGTCATGAAGTTAAGTGCATATGAATTGTTGAGTGGAAAACCAGTTTCCTAGGTACACTTCACTCAAATCACAATAAAAAAATAAAAACAAAAAGTCCTTTGTCGTGTTGTTATTATAAGGTGCTACATGGAAATGGGTTCCTTTGCTTGAAAGGTTTCTGCCATAGCGGTTGCACGTTGGGCTGCTAACTACAAGGTCAGCAGTTGGAAACCACCAGCTGCTGGGGGGAGAACAACAAGGTTTTCTATTCCCACAAGGACTGACTTCCAGTCTCAGAAACCCACAGGCAGTTCTACCCTGTCCTACAGGGTCTATGTGAGTCAAAATTGACGCAAAGGCAGAGTTTGTATTTCTAAGTTTGAAGTTTCAGGACTTACCTTTCCTATCTAAAAGGGTTTGCTGTTTTCATATAGATTTATTGTCGTGTCCTCAGCAAACTGTACACAGCTTGATTTTTTTTTTTTTTTCTGACACTGGGCTGCAGCCTGCCCTATGATTAAAATGTACTTTTCAGGGTTTGGTCAATGGTTAATGCAAATGAGATGAGTTGTAGTCTCCTATGCAAATGAAGTGTCTTTGACCCTCTGACAAAAGTGCTGTTAGTTCTTGGCCCCAGAAAGGGCGCCATGCATTGAAATTAACAAGTAGTTTACATATCGTATTTAAGAGGCTTTTAGATCGAGAGAAATGTGGCACACATACCAGGGCCATGGACTGACCAAACTTTAATTTTCTTAGGTTCTATTTTGATTCCTCTCTTAATGAACTGGCATTCGTTAACACATAATTATTTCCAAAACCGTTCACTGGTGGTATATAAACTCTTTTGCCTATCTGAGAATCTTTCTTCCTAGCACAAAGAATACCTTGGTTGGGTAAAAAAATAAGCAATAAAATACATGTTTTTAAAAATTAGGTTTGTCTTAGTTATCTAGTGCTGCTACAACAAAAATACCCCCAGGGGGTGACTTTAGCAAGCAGAAATTTGAATTCAGAACGCAGACTCTTTCTGTCTGCTGTGGAGGAAGGTTTTTTGTCACCTTTCAGCTACTGTTCCTAGGTGCCATGGAGATCACATGGTGTGTGTCTCCCCCTCAATTTGTGCTTGCTTGCTCAATCTGCTCTTTCAGATCTCAGTAGAGATTGATTTGGAACACTCTCCACTGGCACTGTCTCATTAACAAAACAAAGAAAGCTTATTTCCAAATGGAATAACTATAGGTAGCTAGAAATTCACTTCCATCAAATCAATTCTAACTCACTCATGGCGACCCTACAGCACAGGGCAGAACTGCCCCTGTGGGTTATTGAAAGTATAACTGTTTATGGGAGTACAAAGCCTTATGTTTCTCCCTTGGAGCCGCTGATGGTTTTGAACTGCTGACCAAGCAATTAGCAACCCAATGCATAACCAGTAGGCAACCAGGGCTCTAATAAGTTAGGATTTACAACATTTACTTTGAGCAAAAAGAAATCAGTCCATAATAATGTTGATGGAGTGGTAACAACTGTGGCCTTGAAAGGAGCCGTGGTGATGCTGTGGGCTAAACATCAGGTTGCTACCTTCAAAGTTAGCAATTCAAACTCATCAGCCATCCCACTGAGAAAGATGAGGCTGTCTGCCTCCATGAAGAGATGCGGGCTTAGAAGTCCTATGTCCTACAGTGCCAAGTCAGAATTGAGTCTAAGGAAATGGATTTAGTGCTCTTGTAGAAAATATTTCTTTTGAAGTAGAAAGATCTTGTTGTAGCTGCCATTGAGTTGATTCTGACTTAAGAAGATTTATGTCATGTTAGCGCAGTGGTTTTCAACCTTCCTAATGCCTCGACCCTTTCATATAGTTCATGTTGCGGTGACCACCCAACCATAAAATTATTTTCATTGCTACTTCATATCTGTAATTTTGCTACTGTTATGAATCAGGTGATCACTGTGAAAGGTGTTGACCCTTGTTCAAACCCCATAGGGGTCAAGACCCACAGGTTGAGAACTGTTGTGACTAGCTTGCCTATCCACCTCATTTTAGGTCACCTTTCCCTTGTTGGCCCTCTACTTCAGCAATGTAATGGCTTCTTCCAACAACTGGTTTCTCCTGATGGCATGTCCACAGCAAGGTTCAAAGATTATTCTGTGGTGGTATAAAAGGTTGTATTGGTTAATTTTTGGAAGTGCTAGATTTCTCGGGTGGGAAATGCCTTGGTTCTTGGCTTCACATGTGAAAGAATTCACTATGAAGCCTGGTTTGTGATCCAAGTGGGTTTTATATAAAGGATAGAAGAAGTTTCAGGCATTTCAGTAAACTGGACACCAGCCATTGAGAGAGAGAGACTGTGGCCAGTATGCACGGGAAGGCAGAGAAACAGCAGAAAAGGAGGATGGTCTCCTGTTTCAGGCTTTTTGGAGCCTTCCATGGGAGGCGTGGTCGACGGTACTGGCTGACCCCATTGGCTGAATTAAGCCCACCTGGCCGAGATTGCGCCAATCCAGGTGTACCGCCCACCTCCTGGCTCAGGGCCTGAATTGGCCCAGACATTTAGCCTTCATTGGCTTCCAACTTCCTCTAGGGGGCCCCTAGGCATGGAGAGGAACAACCCCCTATCTTGCTACCTAGCAGAAGTACCTATATTTCCAGGCCTTTCTTTCTAGTCTGTCTTAGTTTGAAAGTTACATCGAAATCAACCCATTGTGTTTGATCCTGCTGATATTTGAAGTATGGGTAACATAGCTTCTGGTACCGTCACGATATCACACAAGACCATCACAAAGCCATCAAAAATAGCCACCCAGTTTTTAAGGCGGTATAAAGTACAGGCCTTACCATTTTTCTTTTATTTTTTCCTTTCTAATTTCATACTTTCTTATTTTTAATATAAAGCATTTTATTGGGGGCTCTTACAGCTCTTATAACAATCCATACATCAGTTGTATCAAATGCATTTGTACATATGTTGCCAGCAGCATTTTCAAAGCATTTTCTTTCTACTTGAACCCTTGGTATCGGCTCCTCTGTTTTCCTCCCTCCCACACCGTCCCACCCTTGTGAAACCTAGATAAATTATACATTATTATTATTTTCATATCTTACACCATTCACTGTCTCCCTTCCCCCATGTTTGTTTGTTCAATAGGGTACCCTTCCCTCTACCCTCATGTATCCCTACTCCCATTATTGTTCCTGAGGGGTTTATCTGTCCTGGATTCCATGTGTTGGGAGCGTTTACCTGTATCAGTGTACATTCTCTGGTCTAGTCGGATTTGTAAGGTAGAACTGGGGTGCAGGAAGCATTAAAGAATGAGGAATGTTGTGTGTTCCCTTGATGGTATGCTGCACCCTGGCTGACTGGTTCCTTTCTGTGACCCTTCTGTAAAGGGAAGTCTAGTTGTCTACAGATGGGTTTTGGGTCTCCACTCCAACCCCCCCTTGTTCACAATGATGTTTGTTTTAGGTTTTCTGATACCTAATCCTGTCGACACATTGAGATCACACTGGCTGGTATGCTTCTTCCATGTGGGCTTTGTTGCTTCCCTGCCAGATGGCCACTTGTTTAACTTCAAGCCTTTAAGACCCCAGACCCTATATCTTTTAATAGCTGGACACCATCAGCTTTCTTCACCACAATTGCTTGTGCACCCATTTTTTTCTTCAGTGATCTTGCTGGGAAGGTGAGAATCATAGAATGTCAGGTTATTAGAAAAATGTGTTCTTGCATTGAGGGATGAAATAGTTAAGGTTTATTGTGCCAACCTGGTTGATAAACACATGTGGGATTAATTGAAGAGCGGAGAGATAAATGATTCGGTGAGCCTCACCCTTCTGGTTTTCTGGTCTCTTGTTCTCTGATGGTTGGACCAGTGTGTGGCTGCCTTAGCTCGCAAGGCTTACTTCCTGCAAGACATCCCTGAGGAGAAGCCGCATGGACTTACCCTGATGCAGCCCAGGGTGCTGGAGAAGCCAGTGGAGACCTCTGCCAGCGCTGAGATGTTTACACCGCCACTGGATTCAAAGACTTTCTACCCACTGGCCTGTGATCCTCCTGCATTCGGTGTCCTTGCATGTGTTTTGTGAATTTGAGGAGGACTTTGTAGATCGATATTGGACATATGGGCTAAGTTGGACTTATGGACTTGGACTGGACTGAGTTGGGATGCTTTCTGAATGTACACTTACCCTATATATAAAACTCTCTCATACATATATGAGTTTCTTTGGATTTGTTTCTCTAGTTTACTCAGACTAATACAAGGGAGTACTTGAGTAGAGATCCAATGTCCATATGCTACCTTAACATTTAAATATAGACCTATAACATTAAATATGTACACCTATATCCCTATTTTTATATATTAATATATTTACATATGTACATGATTATTTTTATACTTCTATAAATCTTTTAAAAAATCATTTTCTTAGGAGCTCATACAACTCTTATCACAGTCCATACATACGTCAATTGTGTAAAACACATTTGTGCATTCATTGCCCTCATCATTCTCAGAACATTTCCTCTCCACATCAGCCCCCAGCATTAGGTCCTCATTTTTCCCCTCCCTCCTCGCTCCCCCCTCCCTCATGAGCCCTGGATAATATATAAATTATTATTTTGTCATATCTTGCCCTGCCCGATGTCTCCCTTCACTCACTTTTCTGTTGTCCGTCCCTCAGGGAGGGGATCACATATAGTTCCTTATAATAGGTTCCCTCTTTCCCACCCATTCTCCCTGTATCTTTTGCCTCCTACTTCTTTCCTCTATTTCCTTTCACTTCCCACTATCACGTTCGACCTTCATTCAGCTTTCAGTAATTCGTCTTGGCTACATTGCATTTGATCAAACCCCATCAGGCATTCTATGCCCTCCTTGCCATCAATTTTAGATATCTTGTTCCCTGGGTATTTTGGCTCCCCCTCTCTTTCCCCCGTCTCCTCCTCTCCTATGCCCCACCTAGAACTGTTGGCCCCTTGTTTTCTTGCTTTGCCTTTTCAATTAAAGAATTGATTATGAAAGAGCTTGTATTTCAGGATACCAACTATGTAACATTAACCCCCCATGTGTTTGTAAGTTAGCTGTCTTCAAAAACAAAATAAAACAAAACACAAAAGCCACTGACATCAAGCTGATTCCAACACATAGCAACCTTGATGGTATAGTGGGCTATGTGTTGGGCCGCTAAGAGAAGGTCAGCAGTCACCAGCCACTCCAGGCCATCTGCTCCCATACAGATTTACAGTCTCAGAAACAGGAGCAGATCCACTTTGCCCTGTGGGGTCACACTGAGTAGTGTCATAGACTTAGTTATAAATGGACATAACTACTATTGACTGTTATTCTTAGTTAGAACACCTCCTAACCACTGAGCTTAGTCCTCCTCATATCATCCCTACAGAATTGTCCCACAGTATTGCTGAAACTATAAATACACCTTTACTGGTACACACAGCTTCATCTCTCTGCTGCAGAGCAGCGGATGGGTTAAATTAGCAACCATGTCCTTGCCCAAAACTTAACCCACCACCACGAGGGCTCCTTTAGTTGACTAGGGCTACACATTTTCCATTTTGTTTATTATGCTTTTAAGGGTGTCCCCCTTAGATTTTAGAGAGGCTAGATAAATGCTTGCTAAACCAGTCCTGATTTTCAGGATACATTTTCAGTAATCGTTGAGTCTTCCTTGTCTGGAGAGTACCTGACTTTGTATTCTCTTTGACCAGAAAGCAACAAACAGTAAGACAGCACCTGAATTCCCAGACCTGAGCCAACTGGGAAAAGTGTCCAATTACAGATGAGGACTAACATTGGGGCTTTTATTAAGAATCTTGAATTAAAGTAAAACATTAAGAGTTAGAAGGATTATGACAACAATTGGTAAAGTGAATGGGGTAGTTAGCTATTTAAAGAAAATGGAAATAAAAACTGGATTAAAGATTGAATTTATGTAGGAGAAAGTTAAAAACAAGCCACTTGTGGCTATGCATATTCACTACCACAAAGGTATTTGGAGGAAGTATTTTTATTTTAACTTCATCATTCAGTAGATGCCTGTTGTTATTTTTTTTGCTGTAAGGTGCATTCCAGCCAGCTCCAACCCTTAGCAATCCTGTGCACAACAGAACTAAGTAGTACATGGTCCTGCACCATCCTCACATGCCTGAGTCCCATGCCTGAGCCCATAAATGTGGCCACTTTTTCAATCTATACCATTGGGGGCCTTCCTCTTTTTGCTGCCCCTCTACTTTACCAAACATGACTCTCTTCTCCAGGAACGAGTTTCTCCTGACAATATGTCCAAAGTATGTAAGACAGTCTTGCCATCCTTGCCCCTAAAGAGTACTCTGGCTATAATTTTTCCAATATAGATAGGTTTGTAATTTTAACAGTCCCTGGTATTTTCAATGTTTTTCTCCAGCACCACAATTCAAATGCATCAATTCTACAATTTTTCTTGTTCAGTGTTCAAATTTCACCTGCATGTGATGCAATGGAGAATACCATGACTTGGGGCAGGAACATCTTCATCCTCAAAGAAACACCCTTTCTCTTCAATACTCTAAAGAGGTCTTGTGCAGAAGATTTACATAATGCAATACATCTTTTGATCTCTTGACTGCTGATTCCATAAGCATTCATTGTGAATCCAAACGAGAAAAAAATTCTTAACAACTTCAACCTTATTACCATTTATCATGATGTTACCTTTGATCCAGTTGGGAGGATTTGAGTCTTCTTTACATTGAGTTATAATCCATACTGAAGGCTTCCGTTCTTGATATTCATCATCAAGTACTTCAATTCCTCCTTACTTTCATCAAGCAAGGTTCTGTCACCTGCATAAGACAGGTCGTTAATGAGCCTTTTTGGGTTCCTGGTGAGAGGGATTTTCAGGGGCAGAGATGGAAAGAAACACCTGCCAAGGTTAGTAACTGTTGTTGTTGTTGTTGTTTGGGGTATTGTGGAGTCAGTTCTGACTCACAGGGACCCTATGCACAAGGGAAGGGGAAACTGCCTGCTCTTGTGTGATAACCCACAGCTTTCTCTGTGCTTAAGGTCATTGTTGTAGGCCACTGTGGCAAAATTCCTCTCCTTGACGGTCTTCCACTTTTATCACCTGATGTCCTTCTATAGGGATTGGTCCCTCCTGATAACATGTCTAAAGTCTATGACACAAACTCTTGTCATCCCCATGTTTAAGGAGCACTGTGGCTATCCTTTGGATAGAGATTTGCTCATTTTTCTGGCAGTCCTTGGCACATTTAACCTTCCTTTCCAACACTATTGATAGGCACCACTTATTCTTTGGTCTTGAGAATACAAAGACTTGGGTCAGGCACACCTTCATCTTCAAAGTGACACCTTTGCTTTTTTAACATTTTAAAGAGATCTTTTGCAGGAGCTTTAGCTAATGCAATTCATCCTTTGATTTTAACGTCCTATCTGCTGTTTCCATGGGCATGTTAGCTGTTAATTACTAGTCATTACTATTGAATTATAAACCATGTACACAGGGTTTTCATATAAACTGCCATATAGTAGTCAAAAGACACAAATTCCCCTACTTCATCTTCTTTTTATAAAACACAATATTCATATACTTTTGAAAAGTAGATCCCAAGATCCAAGTACTTCTGCAAGTGATTTAAAGAGAAGGATACCCCACAGAGAGAGCGGAGGAAGAGAAAGAGGAGAAAAGGCACACCATAGAATATAACTTAGCGTAGTTTCCAGGCTCTTCCTGATCCCGCAGGAAGCTCTGAAACATAAAATATGCCACAGAGTCTGTCACCCCTCGGTGCAAGAAGCCAGACTTTCAACCCTGCATCAGTTCATCTTTGGCAACAACCTCTCCTGGAAGGGCTATAAACCCCTCAATCCTTCCAACTCTTTCCAGACCCTTCTGGCTCTGTCTGGAGAAACCGTTCCAGTGGCCCGAGAATCATTTCGGAAGAAGATTGCAGGTATGATTGCTTAGATGAAAAGCATGCAGGGGCTGGAAGACAGTGGTGCAGAACAAGCAAAAGGGATCTGTTGGCATCTCCATGCCAGCAACCCCTGTACTTAAACAATGGTAATTATTGGCTGATTGAATAATGGGTGACTAGTTAGAAAATCATGAAGATACTGGGCAGCATACAGTATAGTTAAGATGGAACATGCAGGGTGCAGGCAGATCAAGAATGGGAAAACAAAGGAAACATAATGAAGCAGAAAGCAGAGGAGGCGCAGAAATACACCTTATCTTCCACAGAATTATACCTGGTTATAGACAAATAGTGATTTGGCATTTAAAAGGTGACTCACAACAATACCGGCACGTGGACATATTGACTTATATTTTCCATAGAAACACCCAACATAGTGGTTTCTTTCCTAAGTCAATATGTGTCAGGATCCCCAGAATTTATTAAAAACCATGTTAATAATTATAAACCATATTATTATTTTTATCAGATCTTTTCTTAGACCCAATCCACTTCTTCTGTAGTCTTCACCTTCCTGTTTGATGCCTTTTCTTGCTCGCAAACCGAACAAATTATTTCGACATTTAAAACTGACATTTTCTCTCAGCCTGGAGCCTTGCATTACCAAATGTTTGTAGGATAGACTGTGTAATGACTTTCATTTGTCCATTCATTCATTCATTCATTCACTTTTTTTCTCATTGATCAATCAACAGTTATCTCCTACTTTGAGACAGGCCTTCAGAACAAGGAGCTTACAGGGATACTCAGTTTTGTTATAAATTCTCAATAACAGGAAAAGCGTCTCCACTTCTTCAAGTGCATTTCTGAATGGATTCAGACAAGTTTATATCAAGGCTAAGGCTATGAGAAGTGCAACAGGCATTATGAAATCAATCCATCATTGACCTGGGTCTTTATGTTGTTACCATTTACTTGGAAGTCTGGAATCTGTAAGAGAGAAAAGTGAAGCAGGTTTGGCTCAATAGTTTTCTAATCAATAGGTCAAAAATAAAAGGAGATGGTGGGGTGAAGTTAGTACTTTTTGAGATTGTGTAGGGAAAAAAACTTAGTGTGTGTTTTGACACTAATAAACTACAAATTAGAGAATTTTATCCTCATTGTGTAAACAAAGGGAGGTGAAATAAGTTCTTTCATGTGGACTTTTGACTTTGATTTTCTTTTTGAAAAACAGCTTGAGGGGTCCACCCTCTTATTCCCTGAGGAGTTACCTTAGTGCCTGTTTTCTACCCCAGAGGGTTTATTACCTTATCCAGGTTGATAGTCATATTCTAGGGAAGCTTTGTACAATTTGTGATTTGATGCTTTTTGTCAGGTCCTGGGCTACATTCTTCCCTGTGATGGCTACGCATCTGGCAGGAGCTGGCCAATAGACTATGCAAATGAAGTTTCTAAATCCTACTACTTAAAGTGTCTTTAGCTTACTGGGAAAAAATTGGTCCCGAGGGAACCCAGAAGAGCTTATCTTCATGGGACTGAAAAAAAGACATGCTTGGCTGAAGGTGTATGAACGGCAAAGAAAGTGGCCTCCTTTCTTGTATGTCCAAGAGGACTGAGAGCTTCCCTGGGCTGAAGAAGGGAGGAATGTTCTCTCCTCTCCAGGGGAACCTATCAGATGTAGCCTGCATGTTTCCTGACCCTGATCTTGAGTTATCATCTCTGATCTTTATCCCATGTTGTACCCTATTACTTCTTTAATAAACCACTTAGCTGGAAGTATGGTCTGTGAGTTCTGTGAAGCCATTGCAATAGGTTAACTAACTAAGCAGAAAAATAGACAGTGTCATGGGAGAGATATCTAGTGATGCAAATGGTACAACATTTGAAGAGTGGAGGTTTATTTGATTCCCAGCTCACAGGAATAGCTGTTAGGCTGATGGTGATTCTCAGAAGTGATACATGTTCTGACACTAGTACATACCCATCGTTTATGTAAATAAAGAAACTACTCTAAGCTCCAAACCTTTTTTCCTGCAACCACACCCTCTGCTAACAATGCATTTTTATAAGTTTACTATACTACATTTTTTACGTCACTATTAAAAGAATAGTGCATTGAACTTATGAAAATGATCCATGGCACAAGAAAATGGGGTGTTTGCCCAAGTCAATATATAAATAACACACATGTTATGTGTAAAACTAAGTTAAAAAAAACAAAAAACTTAAAAGATAATTCATTTGCATAGCTTTGTACTGTGACACAAACTATCTAAGAGTCTAAGTATTTGACTACAAGTTCATGTTCTTCACATTTGCCATCCTAGCCATTGAAGATATTAGATAATCTGCCTATTTAAAAACTCTCTAGAACTAATTGGTTCAAAACTTTACAATGAAACTGAAAAAAGGAAGCAAAGGCAGAATGTATAAATGAGCTAATAATGGAATTATATTTAAACAGAAATGGCAGAGGAAAGAAAAATAAATACAACTCATAAAATAACTCAAAATTAAAGAAAATATATTCTTTGGTTTCTCTAGTGCATGCTCTTTCTTGATGAGCACCCAGATTTCTTACCATTTGCACTAAAACCGTGAACTTTTAAAAGTTCAACCACTACTAATGATTAGTCGGACTAATAAATATAAGGTCTTGGTAACCATGCCCCACTATGTGTGGAAGGGAAATCAATAATATCAGCTTCATATTAAATGAAAGCCCTTTGCCTCTCAAACATAGCCTACAGCAGAATTGTGTTTATGAACTGGAAGTGTGATGAACTCAATATCATCCAAGGGCTCATCGGACTCAAGACATTCTAGAAGTACCACATTGTTTATCACTTCCTACCAAATATATTCTACCTAAGACATAAAAAAGTATGCTAGTAACAAACAAACTAGTTGTCCAGGGGTAGAAATAAGTCAGAACCATGTACCCTTTCAGTATAGATTGCTTAGTTGCTAGCATTCATATAAAACTTTTGAGTTCATCAAACAAATTTATTGAGCACCTAATACACACTCATTACCCCCTGTCTGTTAGTTTGTCATACTGTGATGACTATTAAATGTATTTCTATGATGCTGAAGTTTTGCCACTGGCATCTCAAATACCAGTAGAGTGACTTATAATAGGTAAGTTTTAGCAGAGCTTCCTGTTTATGGTTGATAAAAGAAAGGACTAGAAATCTGCTCCTGAAAATTAGCCAATAAAAACCTTATGGATCGTATCATATTGCCCAATATAATGCTGAAAATGAACCCCTGATGTTGAAAGGCACTCAAGATGCACAATGGTCACAACAACAAGCATGCCTCCAATTGTCTAAGATGACATGTAGCCCTATTGTATGTATAGTCACCATGAACACTAACTCAATAGCAACAAACAACAACAAAACATGTATGAGATGCCCCCACCCCCCAAAAAAACACCACAGAATTGGGCTGAGCAGAGCTCCTTTCTGCTCGGTGAACATTGAACCACTCACTGCATTAGTGCACCAAGTAGCATTGCCTGGGAAGGTCCTCTCTGGTCACAGTGAATTTTTTTGTAAACGTAATTTCACTCAAACCTCATTTTTTGTAATGGTTGATTTAAGAGAACAGAATGTGTCTGTGAAATTTTGTTTCCTGCTCTGAAAAGAGGCCACAGAAACTGATGTGATGTTGAACACAACTTCCAAGGACAGTGCTATAGGAAAAACTCAAGTGTATGAGTGGTTTTCTCATTTCAAAAAGGTGAAATGTCGATTGATGATAAACCTCATTCTGGATGTCCATCGACTGCTGGACAGACAAAAATGTCAACAAAATGCATGCACTTGTGCTTGAAGACTGACGACATACTATTGAAGAGAGGGGAAGAGATGGAGACTATCTTGGCATTCTGTTCAGTGAATTTTCATGGAAGATTTGGAATAAGAAGGGTTGTTTCAAAATTTGTGCCCCAGGTTCTGAATGCCCAGGAAAAAGAGCATCAAATGGAGACATGCTGTGTGTGGTAGTTACATAATCTGGTGTCAATTTGGGACTTGAAAGGCTTGAGAGTGAAGGGGTGGAGTCGAGTCTGTCAATCAGGTCATAGCCAATGAGACCTCTCTGTGGGCATGGCTTTCTCCTGAATATTCTGAGAATTCCTCTATTTCCTCCTTGGAGGCGGGAGACACTTTCTTCTCTCTACACTCGTTCCCAGAGAGACATTGCAGCTGACAAGACACATGGAACTACGCTAGTGCCCTGAGCTGAAGGAACCATGTGGACACCCCTGCCAGCGCTGAGATGCCTCTACCCATACTGGATCCACAAGACTTCCCACGCACTGGCCTGTGATCTTTCTGCATTCGGTGTCATTGCATGTACTTTGTGAGTCTGAAGAGGACCTTATAGATTGGTATCGGACACATAGGCTAATATCAGACTTATGGACTTGTTCTGGTCTGAGCTGGGATGTTTTCTCAAAATTCAACTGTTCTTGTGTATAAAACTCTTTCTTATACACATATGAGTGTCTATGAATTTGTTTCTCTAGTCTACCCTGACCAACACATTGTGCTTTGAATGAATAGACCCAGAGTGACTCAAACTATTTTTTCCAGGGTCATTGCTGGTGACAAGACATGGTACTGTTCTTATGACCCTGAAAGCAAACATCTGTGAAGCCAGTGGAAGAAGCCATCCTCACCTTACCCCAAAAAGCTCATAAAGTGAAATCTCAAAGATCAAGACGATGCCCATTTGTTTTTGTTGATATGAGGGAGATTGTGCATTTGGAGTCCATTTATTAGTTCAGACTATTAATCAAGCTTTCTGTTTAGAGGTTCTGAAAAGATTGCATAACAGTTGTGACAAAAAGCCTGATTTGTGGCAGATAGGGGCCTGGTTTTACCACCACAACAATGTGCCTGCTCACACAGCCAGCTCAGTGTACCAGTTTTGGGCAAAAAACAGCATGCCTCTCTTGCCCGACACACCTTATTCACCTGACCTCACTCTGTGCAACTTCATTTTGTTTCCTTGAATGAAGAGGGACATGAAAGGATGGTGATTTGATGATGTAGAAGAGGTGAAGCAAAAGATGAGGGAGGTGCTGTCAGCCATCCAAACAAATGAGTTTTTAAAATGTTTCCAAGAATGGAATCACAGACTTGGCAAATGTATTAAGAGTAATACTTTGAAGGTGGTAAGGTTGTTTTATAAAAATAATTTTAAATACATAGTTTTGAAAAAACATTCCTTTTTTTGTTACTTCCTCGTTTACTTCTTCCTCGTATGATGAGGGACATCAGGATGTATACAATGGTGGATTACACGAATACACATGAAAAGTCTAATTTTATATTTACTTATGATGTTTTCATTTTTTGTTCAAAATATATAGCAGCAGCAATTATAGATATAGATAAGAAAATAAATATTTAAATTGCATTTTGTCAAGTGCTAACATGTGATCTCCAACTTCAGTTTTCTCTCCCAGGCCTAATTTCCAACTACTGTTCTGAGAATTTTGTAAGACCAACCAACTTCTCAGTGGAAATACCATTTTTAAATAACATAAATGGTGCCTATACGTGTGAACTGCACCACAGAATACACAGGAATCTGATTGAGTACATCTGTGCAAAGAAATGATGAAGAAGCAGTCAAAAGGATTCCAGGAGCTGACTGTGGAACAGGTAACTAATTACTCATATGTAAGTTCAAGTTGAAATTGAAGACAATTAAAACAGTCTACAAGAGCCAAAATACAACCTATATCCCACCTAAATTTTGAGAACATCAAGAATAAGTTTGACTCCTTTAATGCTAAGGATAGAATCATTGGCTAGCTGTAGTGTGACCATAAGAATATCATACAGAAGAAAGGAAAAATCATCATTATAAAGACAAGTAAGGAACAAAATACCAAAGTGTGTATCAAAAGAAACTCTGAAACTTGCTTTTGAATGTAAAATAGCTAAAATAAATGGAAGAAAAACAGGAATTAAATAGTTGAACAGAAATTTTCAAAGGGCAGCTCCAGAAGACAAAGAATTATAATTAAATATGCAAAGATTTAGAGTTAGAAAACCAAAAAGGAAGGATTCACTCAGCATATTTTAAGCAGAAAGAAGTGAAGAAAATTTTCAAATTTTGAGTTTCAATAGTAAAAGAAATACATAGTCACTGTACCAAGAAGTACTGTCTGATATTCAACCATTTCAGGAGGAAATATATGATCCAGAACTGATGGAACTGAAGGAAAATGTCTGAACTGTACTGAATACATTAGCCAAAAGTGGGGTTCCAGGAATTGGCAGAATACCCATTGAAATGTTTCAACAAGCTGATAAATCCCTGGAAGCACTTATTCACCTATGCCACAAAATTTGGAAATTGCAATCTGGCCAACTTTCTGAAAGAGATTCATGTTTATACCCATTCCAAAAAAGGTGGCCCAATAGAATGCAGACATTATTGAACAATATAATTATAATATCACAAGCAAGTAATTTTTTTCTAAAGCTCTTTTAATAATAGTTGTAGTAGTATCCACAGTGAGCTGCCAGAAATTCAGGATGAATTCAGAAGAGGACATCATACAAGGGATATTGTTGCTGACATCAGAATGATCTTGGCTTAAAAGAGAGACTTCGGAAAGATGTTTACTTGTGTTTTATTGACTGTCCACAGATATTTGACTCTATGGAACATAACAAATGATGGATAACATTGGGAAGAATTGAAACACTTCCTTGTGTTTATGTGGAATCTGTACATGGACCAAGACAAGCACAACAGGGAATACTAGAATACTACATGGCTTGGAATCAAACTTGGAGGGTGAGAGTCAAGAGAGGTGTGCTTATTCACTCTGTTTGCTAAGCAAATACTCTGAGAAGCTGGACTATATGAATAATTCAGCATTAGGAATGGAGGAAGGTGTATTAACCACTTGGCATATGCAGATGACACAACCTTGCTTGCTGAACATGAGGGGGACTTGAAGCATTTGATGATGAAGACCAAGGATTGAAGTTGATTACAACTCAATGTAAAGAAAATTAAAGTCCTCACAATGAGACAAACAGATAACATCTATGTAAGTGGAGAAAAGATTGTTAAGTTGTCAAGGATTTCATCTTACTTGGATCCACTGTCAATGCTGGTGAAAACAGCAGTCAAGAAATCAAGCAACATATTGCATTGGGCAAGATCTTTTTAAAGAGTTGGACAACAATTATGTCACTTTGAAGATATTTGACCCAAGCCATGATATTTTCAATTGCATCATATGCATGTAAAAGTTGGACATTGAGAATGGAAAATCACAGAAGAATGGATGCATTTGAATTATGGCTTTGACAACAAGTATTGACAGTTCCATGGACTACCAGGTGAACCATCAAATCGGTGTTTGAAGAAGTTCAGCCAGAAGACATCTTACAAACTTGGAGGGTGAGATTTTGTCTCACAGATTTTGAACATGTTGTCAGAAGAGATCTTTCCCTGGAAAAGGACATCATGCTTGATAAAGTAGAAAGGCGGTGAAAAAGAGGAAGACCTCAAGGGAGATGGACTGAGTGAGTGGCCATAGCAATGGACTCACACTTAGCAGCTGTGAGGTTGGTGCATGACTGGGCAGTGTTTCATTCGGTTACACACAGGGTTGGTTTGAGTTGGAATGACTTGATGGCACCCAAAAGCAACACAATAAATCAAATTGCCCAGGAAGTTAAATGACAAATGGGCCAACTTCACAAAACCTCTTGAGTCCATCAATTTCTCACTACCATCATTGCCGAATTCATATCTAGACATTATCAATTGTGTTATCATAATCAAAAATAATTGTGGTAATAAACAGTTTCACTATTGTTGTTGCTGTTGTTACTATAATTATCACTCCATTATTGAAAACTTAAAAACCACCAAACCCCCCAACTCAGGAAGGTCTTCTAATAATGGTAATCTTGACTGAGAAAACTTCCCTTTGCCTTTAGGATAAAGTTTGAACTTCACACCATATCTCAACAAACCCAAAGAACGTTCACAGGATAGTTTGGCCTTTTTAGTTCTTTCTTTTCCCTATTCACTGTGCCCTCTGTTACCTTTTCAAACATGTTGTTTACTCTACCAGGAGATGCTCTTCCCTACTCTCTCTTTCCCAAACCCATTTTCTAGACGTTCTCTGGATAAATTCTACTGATGCTTCAGATTTCATCTTGAATACCATATACTCAAAGACTACTCTCTATTTTCTATAATCCATTAAACTACCTGTGGTACCCATCCCATTTATTAAAATATCCATCGCACTTTATTTTTACTTCTTTAAAAATAGACTTTATAATTAAAGAGCAATTCCAGGTTTACAGAAAATTATGCTAAATCTAAATATTTCCATAGATACCTCTCTCCCATCATAACAGATTTTTTTCTATTATTAATAACATTGCACTCATGTGTAATATTTGTTGCTGTTGATGAGCAAATGTTGAGATGGTATTCAAGTATTTTCCAAATCTCCTCTGTCGTAACCCGGAGAAACTATTAATCTCATTACTGTCTTTATAGATGAAATTCTGTATTTCATATAAAGAAAAACATATAAATATATATATTGTTAAAGACCCAATAGGCATAAAATAAAACAGAAAAACCTCGATCAAAAAGGAGCAAGGAACGCTAAAAACTAGAACAAAGTTAAAATGGGTCAAAAAGAAAAACAAATAATATGTTAAGTTTTAACCTAACTACATCTTCAAGAAACCCCTTTTCAATGCACTCTGTTTGATAGCAAGGCACTCACATCCCTTAACAATGGTCAGAAGGACTTTGGCCTTTCACTGTCATTCATACCCTTTGCAAACTGGGTGCTCTTCAATTCTGTTCCTTCCTCGTGTCTTGGATTTTTAAAATTTACAGTCCTTGGATCACACAACTTACTCTGCTTCTTCTATGTGGACTCAACTGACACCTCACTTAGATGGCTGCTTGTTTTAAGGCAACTCTTTAAGACTAAAGGTAATATTCTTTCTGATAGCTAGGCACTAAGATGTTTGTCTTAAACAAACAAAATGGGCTGGCAAAACTGACCAATCCTCATGTGAATGTTCCATGCACTTAATTTGCATTGCCCTGCTCTAAAAGGGTGTCATGTACTTCATTTATATTATTAGCAATCTATTCAATCCTCTTGGTTGACTACAAGTACCTCTATAGTTATATTCAGTTATATGGTGGGCGTTACAAAGACTATAGCTAGAAGGATCATATCAAGTAATTCATGACATCGCATGAGACAATTTTGAGAATAGTAACTGAAACTCCTTACCACTGCAAATGGTCTGCATGAATACGATGCATAAAAATAGAAAAAAGATAGGATGAAGGTAGAGAGACAATAAAGTACGTTTACCAGAGCTAATGAAGTAAAACCACCACTGGGCACTGAGACAAAAGCAGGAGCTTCCCCTGGGATACAGAAGAGTAGAGATGCCCTTATTCTTTCATCTATCCAATATCAAAGATGAAACATAATTTATCACAAAATATGGACAATCTAGATGGCCTAGCTCCGTCACTTGTAATCTAAAACAGAAGAGGGAAATGGTACTGATTGGGTAATGGTACCATTGGAAGATATCACCATTCTGCAAATTCAAAGTGGGTCCAAGGTCAGATGGGAATAATTGTATGTCTAAATGAATGTTTGAAGTGAAGCCACTGATGTTGTTCTCAGGTACTATCGAAATGGTTCCAGTTCATACTGACCTTACATACAAAAGAATGAAAACTTCCTGGTTTTCACAATTGTTGTATGTTAGCCCATTGTTATAGCCACTGTGCCGTTCCAGCTCCTTGGGGACCTCCTTCTTTTCCACTAGCCCTGTACTTTATCGTTTCCCAAGGAGTGATCTCTCCTAATAACAAGTTCAAAGGACATGAGATGAAATCTCTATTTTAGCTGCCAAAGAACATCTGACTGAACTTATTCTAAGTAAGATTTGGTAGTTCTTCTAGTAGTCTATAGTACTTTAAATATTCATTGCCAAACCATAATTCAGACGCATGAATTCTCTTGGAGTCTTCTTTATTCACTGTCCAGATTTCACATGCATATGAAGTGATGAAAAATTCCATGGCTGACATCAGGTTCACCTTAATCCTCAAGGTGACATGCTTGATCTTTGACAATTTAAAGAAATCTTGGGCAATAGATTTACCCAATGCAATATGACATTTGATTTCTTGACTGCTGTTTCATGAGTGGTGATTATGGATGCAAGTAAAATGAAATTCTTGACAGCTTCAATCTTTTCACTATTAATCATGATGTTATCTATTGGTCCAGTTGTGAGGCTTTTCAATTTATTTACATTGTGTTGCAGTCTATACTGAAGGCAGCAGTTCTCGTATTTTCTCATTAAGTGCTTCAATTCTTCCTCACTTTCAGCAAGCATAGTTGTGTCATATCCATATCACCAGTTGCTAATAAAGTATCCTTCAAATATGATACCACATTCTTTTTAATAAAGACCAGTTTATTATACTATATGATCACCATATCTACCAAGGGATGGTGGTTAAAACAGAACAGGGGGTTTGAGATAATCAGTTTATTGTGTCAGCCTGTGTTATTCTGTCCTACAAAGCTCCTGGAGGTTAGATCTTTCCTTTAAGGAAAGATCTACAGAGATATCAACACAGGAAGTAAGCACCTCAAATTTCCACCATGTTATTAGAATACAACTCAAGTTTTGTATCCAGAGGAAGGGTGCACTAGAGTTGAACCCAATCCACAGTTCTGAAACTAAGAAATATCTTGTTTATATTACTTTAAATTTAAGGCATTGATATTTTTTTTCCTGAAGATGTTGGTGTATTGAGGCTTATACCCAATTATGTCATGAACAGCTATATCCTATGATAAATTTTAGAATAGGAAGGACAAATAATTTTGGAGGCAAAAAATGCTTTTTATGCATAAGATTAGTGCCTTCCACAATTCCTAGGATGAAATGCAGACCACACACTAACTAATTTCGTATTCTCAGTGGACATCTCAATTATATTATATTCATCTCTAAATTTTCATGCTCCACTTTAAATTTACAATATACAGAAAAATATGAAGGACTTTTATTTCTTTCTTGGAGACTGACTTTAAAAAAATAACCTTCTGAACTTCAAACAATTTGCTATCAGTGTGTGAAGAACTTCGGTAGAAATAGCTGCTTTGCTGAAAGCTGCTTGAGGCTTTCATAATGATTCTGAATTTGTCTCAAATGAAATAACAGGAAAAATGCACAAAGGTGAGAAATTTAAATAATAAGTTCAATGGTATTTTATGGCATTCATAGGTTTAAGGCAATCATATTATAAGTTAGAATTGATTTTGTTTTTTAATGAACACTGTTCTACATAAAGAAGCACACATCAAACAGACCAATTTTCATGACAGAGTGGCTACACTGGGTTTTGAGATTCTCAACACTTTTCCTAGGTACATCCTATCACTCCATTGAATTATTTTCTCACTCAGTAAAGCAGGAAAAATTCAGCAAACATACATTTTTGGTGGTGATGACTGAAGGAAGATATATATATATATGATGGTACACACACACAAAACCAGAAGTTTTTTCAAAGCTATGCATTTAAGATTTTTTTTTACAAAACAACCTTATTACTTTTAAAATACTTTGCATTACACTTTAATACATTTGTCACATCTGTCATTCAGATATTGGAAACATTTTTTTCAAACTCATTTATTTAGATGGCTTTTTTACAAAACAACCTTATTACTTTTAAAATACTTTGCATTACACTTTAATACATTTGTCACATCTATGATTCCGTTCTTGGAAACATTTTTTTCAAACTCATTTGTTTGGATGGCTGACAGCACCTCCATTGTTTTTTCTTCACCTTTTCTACATCATCAAATCGCTGTCGTTTCACATCCCTCTTCATTCATAGAAGCAAAAAGAAGTAGCACAGACTGAGGTCAGGTGAGTAAGGTGCGTGGGTCAAGAAAGGCATGCTGTGTTTCTGCCAAAAACTGGTCCACTGAGATTGCTGTGTGAGCAGGTGCTTTGTCATTGTGGCAAACCAGTCCCCTGTGTACCACAAATCAATCCTTCTTTGTCCTACACTGTTATGCAATATTTTAAGAACCTCTATATAGAAAGCTTGATTAATAGTCTAACCTGGTGGAACTCCAAATACATTATCCCACTCACATCAACAAAAACACATGAGCATTGTTTTGATCTTTGATTTCACTTGACTGTCTTTTTGGGTGAGGTGACAATGGCTTGATTAATGTTTGCTTTCAGCATCATAAGAATAGCACCAAAAAACAAAAAGAATAGCACCGTGATTAAACTAGCATTCCATGATGCTCATCTTCCCAACATGATCGCTGAAGACAAATGGGTGCATAAGCAAATGTGGTGAAGAAAGCTAATGGTGCCCGGTTATCAAAAGATACAGCATCTGGGGTCTTAAAGGCTGGAAGGTAAACAAATGGCCACCTAGCTCAGAAGAAACAAAGCCCACATGGAAGAAGCACACCAATCAGTGTGATCATGAGGTGTCAAAGGGATCAGGTATCAGGCATCAAAGAACAAAAAAATCATAACATTGTGAATGAGGTGGAGTACAGATTGGGGATCCAAAGTCCATCTGTAGGCAACTGGACATCCCCTTACAGAAGGGTCGCAAGGAGGAGATGAGCCAGCCAGGGTGCAGTGTAGCAATGATGAAACATACAACTTTTCCTCTAGTTCTTAAATCCTCCCACCACCCCCATCATGATCCCAACTCTACCTTACAAATCCAGATCAGAGGATGTACACTGGTACAGATAGGAACTGGAAACAAGGAATCCAGGACAGATTATCCCTTCTGGACCAGTGGTGTGAGTGGCGAAACAGGGAGGGTAGAGGGAAGGTGGGTAGGAAAGAGGGAACCGATTACAAGGAACTATATGTGACCTCTTCCCTGGGGGACAGACAACAGAAAAGTGGGTGAAGGGAGATGTTGGACAAGGCAAGATATGACAAAATAACAATTTATAAACTATCAAGGGCTCATGAGGGAGGGGGGAGCGAGGAGGGAGGGGAAAAATGAGGACCTAATGCCGGGGGTTTAAGTGGAGAGAAAATGTTTTGAGAATGATGAGGGCAATGAATGTACAAATGTGCTTTACACAATTGATGTGTGTCTGGATTGTGATAAGAGTTGTATGAGCCCCTAATAAAATGATTTAAAAATAAATAAATAAATCTTACAATAAAAAAAAAAAGAAATAAGAACTCCAAAGGATGCATAGAGAAATAGCAGTGCTATTGATGCAAGCATATAACCTCCTTTGATGGGTGCTTTAAGGAATCTAGAACTCCTTTAGAAGTGTTTAGTTAGGCATTTTCTGCATATGTGGCAAGGACATCTCCAAACAATAGTCCTTGAATTGAAATTTTACTCTTTGGAATGTACTTCATACTCATCACCATGGAGATCACTTTGTCTAACCCTTCAAGAAATAAGCTACTTCTTCCTGAAAATCCCTTTATAAGCGCTCCTGTTTCTTAAGAAGGGGTGTAGAGCCCCAAAGGTTGACCGAGAGTGGTACTCGCCTTCATTTCCATCCAGAATCCGATCAAGTGGCACCTGATATCTCCCTTAGAGCAACGGCAAGGCTGTAAGCAAATTGACAACCACCCCACCCCACCCCACCCCAGCCTACCCAACAAGACTAATGCGGTCCAGTGGCAGCACAAATCTACTCTGCAGATCTGTTCAGCACTGAGATCCCCTGCTTCCCAGAGCCCATGCTTCTCCAACAGTTGCAAAAATTCATTAACATTCACATCTTTCACTGCCTCATTATCTCTCCCAGATGTTTCTGTGACTGCCCCTTTAAAGCATCCCTGTCTATATTTTATTTACATTTGTTCAGCAATATTGATGCTTAATGAATAAATGCACTAAACTGTCAGTACTGGAGACTAATTAAATCTATGTATGAGCCTGAGAAGCTGATTGAAAAATTTGCAGTAACTAAACTGGGTTTAAATAAACACTTTAGTGTAGTGCTTTAATTACACTTTAGTTTGTAATGTAATTTTTGGCTGTTTAAACTATGATTTAGGCTGAGCTAATTACAAATGATTTTCTACTCTGTAATTAATAATAACAAAATTGTAATTAGACAGCTGCTCTGGATCAGGGCGACAGTTTGCTTGTGCTGGCTCGGGATGCTCCGTCTGGCAGAGGCACAAGAATACATGGGGACTCAGGCAGCCTACAGTTCCCTGAGATTCATTGTCCAAGCACAAGACTGGACCATTCTCTTTGAGTTTCATGGTCACAACTGTTTCCAGGAAAAGGAAACTCTTATTCCCTGTAGACTAAATATCTGTGAAGTTCACATATACTTTAAATCCATAAAAACCATTCTAACTTACAGTGACCCCGTGGAACAGAACAATAGCATTTCCAGGCTTTAAATATTTCTGGAAGCAGGTTGCCACATCTTTCTTCTATGGAGGAGGTAGTGTGTTCAAGCAATCGGTCTTTTGGTTAGTGGTGGAGCACATAACTCCTGGGCCTCCAAAGCTCCCCCACAAAATTTTCCTAAAGCAATTTGTTTGTTTTTCTCCCTTGCTTCCTGAAAGAGAACTCTAAATTCTTGGAATTTTTCAAATAATTGGGCTAGTTAGTTAAAGATAGACCTCCAGACTATACCCCAGAGTTGATTCTAATGAGATGACTCCAGGGGGGACTAGCTAGCCCCAAAAAGGAAACCTACCCCATAATATCAGCTGACCTTGGGAAGTAGGTTGCTTAAACCAATCATAACAATGTAATTTGCCCCCAATAAAGCTCTTGACAATTTGCATGTGCTTTCCGGTTGACACAAGTCACTGATGTATGTGGGAAGGTAGCATGCCCTGTTTGGGGACAGGGATGCTCCACGTTGGAAACCCTCCCTGACTTTGCCCAATGTGAGTCTTCCTTTGTACCTATTTTGCTGTCATAAAATGAATATCCTAATTGCAAGTCTTCCCAAAATCATTTTAACAAATCATCTACCCCTAGGTAGTAGCGGAAGTTATCATATCAAAGATGAGGGAGGCTGGAGATCCCTGCAAATATGGATGCTATCCTGAAAGTGTGGTAGGAAATCCTGAATTTGTAGCAAGCAGGTCATCAGTGACCTTGTCATAGGGACTCTCAAGTTTACAACTGGCACCTGAGGTCCTGGCCAGATTTAGCAGGTTCAAAATGGCGTAGGTGGGTTATGAACAAAAATCCAGTCTTCTGGGGACTCCAATTACTACCCAAATGCATCTTTAAGTTAAGTTCTGGTTCTGAGACTCTAATCCTTGACTTCATTCCACACAACTCACCATAATCTACTTGTCTGGCCTGGTGCCATTCTTAATCCATACATCGAAATACCAGTGCCTTTTCTTATGTCCTGGGCTCCACTGTCATTCTATGGCCCCCATCTTACCAGTGGTATCGCCATGACTCCATCAGACTGATACATGTGATATTCTTACTCAAATGTCAGTGGAGCTAACAAAAATTAATTGGATTGGTTGGCAAATTATTTCTGGAATCAAGCACAGCAGTTTTTTGACTACTGAAAGAAAACAGAACAAGGTATTTTTGCTCATCCTCCACCTCTTTTTTATAACCCCTTCCCATCCCAACCCTCTCTTATACTCCCACACAAGGACAGACACAGAAATAACTCCACATGTGACCTGAGGTTCTTCAAATGTGTTCAAGCTTTGCAGGATGCAGTAGTGGAGTGCAATGAAGGCC
>NW_022103897.1:1659213-1668484 GCF_000313985.2 Echinops telfairi | reverse complement strand
TTGGTGTATCAGGATCAGGAATCTTTTATTGTCTCTGATTTTTGCTATACATTATAGTTTTTTGAATAAGCGTTTTAGGTTTGTCAGACCCTGAAACCATGTGATCTAACAGAGAACTTCAGCCTGCTGCCTGATCCAGAGATTCGAGACTTTCATTCCCCACCTATGTTTGAGCCATTTCCTTAAAATTAATCTTTCTCTGCATATTTATATATGAGCCTTATGTGTTTTGTTCCTTAGAACCTAGACTAAGAGAGGCAGTTTCAACCATTCAATAAGAGTAGAAAACATTTTGTGGGCTAATATCTGATACGTGGATGGAAAGTAAATATAATCAATATTCATAGCCCCAACATTTGAGTGGTTTGATACAAAAGACAATTGATAAGAAGTTACAGCATACTCAGTTGATGAGTTTTGTTTCCCAGCTTACGAGGACCTATACATGTTTGAAGAAAAAACTCCATTTGAAATCAGGGCTCAAGGCCTCCACAAAGAAGAGGGAGCACCACATGATCAAGCCCTTCAATAAAGTAAGACAAGATTGGCTTGAAGATTCAAGTGGAATAGTCGACTGTGTGGAGAAAGTGTTTGGTGTCTATGAGCAAAGACGGATGGATGAGGGAGAGCTCGAGTTTAGGAAAAAGGGCAAATGTGGAAGGGTATTCCAGCAGGTTACTTCCCATTGGCTATGATGAGAGGATTTCTGCTTAAGGAATGAAGAAAAAGAAAAGAAGGAAAAAAAACCTAGACATGCACAAGATTTTTGAGAAAGAATAGCAAATTTAGAAGAACCAAACTAGGTCAGTTAATAGTAATCGTTGAGACTTTCTCACACATGGAAGTGAATACCTTTCTGGAAGTTGCTTGTATTCATTGGCCTGTAGGTTTAGCTGCTATATCCCATCCCCAAATATACAAAACAGAAATGCATTTCTCTATCAAGTAGCTGTCTGAGTGTGTGGATGATTGGTAACTGAATGTTGTTGGGAAATACGGATCTCACTGCTCACGCACTGTGTCATCCTCATCTTTTACAGAATCCATGAATTTCCCCTTACATCCATAGTTAAGCAGCAGCATAGGGAAAAATAATGAAGTAGGAAGCTGCACTTCATTCCTCAACAAAGGGGTTTTATGATGTTTCATAAATCACTTTTATTCCTATTGGCTTGTTCAACCTACTTGTAAGACCATACCTAGCCATAAGAGAAGTTGGGGAAGTTGTCTTCAGCTGGGAATTCATGTAAATAAAATAATAATAATTATTATTATTATGGAAAAGAGATAAAATAATGAGAGGCATCTA
Source organism: Echinops telfairi (assembly GCF_000313985.2). Taxonomy (NCBI): domain Eukaryota; kingdom Metazoa; phylum Chordata; class Mammalia; order Afrosoricida; family Tenrecidae; genus Echinops; species Echinops telfairi. The sequence continues at coordinate 1,667,175 of NW_022103897.1, read as the reverse complement.
GATGTTCCCTCTACAGTACTACACCTGGGTGACTTTGTGCATATTTCCTAAAAGCTTAAGCCTCGCTCTATCATCTCAGATGCATTAGCATTAACTCATCATCAGAATCAAAATCCTCCCAAAGTTAAATGTGGGCAGGCCAGTTTTGATTAAAATGTTCTTTTAAAGTTACCACGCACACACAGCTAAGAATTAATGAATCCCCCAAAAGTGCTGCTCCTAAGTTGCAATAATAAACACTGTCACATGAGGAACAAACACAGCTGGCTTGTTGGACTATAATTATGTAAGGGGGTTGAATGACAGACTCTAGTTGATGTTTTATGAATAAGACTCCAATTGGAGCTTGTTTGCACTCTACTCTGCAGTGTTTACACGTTGCTTTAGACATTTCATACCAACCTCCGAATATGTTCTCATTTCTATTCATTTCCTCTGTTCCTTCACTCTGCAACTCATAATAATACCTCTTCAAAAATTTAATATATAATGATCTTCTTTCCCAAACTCTTCACCTTCTTTTGGGATGTACATACTTATTGTCTTTCTGTCAAAGGCTTGGTTTTCTGCCAATATTTTTAATAATATTAACATATCTCTAGATATAATGGGCCAGAATTCCCATTTGAGATTCGTTTTCTACACCCACTGATTCTTCACTTGCTAATCTTCCATAATGTAAATGTCTTTCTTTTCATTTTTTTCTCCCAATGTTGGGGTTTTAATTCCCTCTCTTCTTTCCCTGGAACTCATTTCACATGTCTCCAAATCCTCTCAAGCCTTAAACTTCTCAGAAATCCTTCCCTTCCTGTTCAAGCCCTTTGCTGCCCATCTCATTTATGGCTATTCTTGAAAATAGACTCTCTTTCACTGCATTTCCCAGAGCAGTTGGCAGAATCTATCAACAGCTCTGTTCAAAAGCAAACTCTTCAGCTTAATCTGTCTAATGCTCTACAATCTACTCTCAATTCATTTTCTCCATCTTACTCTAAATCAACACATTCAGCCTTTAGTTCTTTCTACTCAGTTATATGAAGAAGAATCTGGGCTGGAGGAAGGCTTATTAACAACCTGCCCTACGCAGATGACACTCCTTGCTTGCTGAAAGTGAGAAGGACTTGAAGCACTTGCTGATGAAGATCAAGGATGGCAACCCTCTTTGCAGCTCAATATAAAGAAGGCCAAAATTCTCACAACTGGACCAATAGGTAACACCATGGCAAACAGAGAAAAGATGGAAGTTGTTAAGGTTTTCCTCTTGCCTGGATCCACATCAATGCTCATGGGAGCCACAGTCAAGAGATTGGTGACAGATTGCATGGGGGAAGTCTACTGCTCTTTAAAGTGTTGAAAAGCAAAACTGTTACTTTGAAGACTAAGGTGCACCCGAATCAAACCATGGTATTTTCAATGGTCAAATATGCATGTGAAAATTGGATATTGAATAAGGAAGAACAAAGAAGCAGTTATGTGCTTGAGTTGTGGTGCTGGAGAAGAATATTGAATGTCCTGTGGAGTGCCAAAAGAATAAGCAAATGTGTCTTGGAAGAAGTACAGCTAGACTGTTCCTTAGAGGCAAGGAGGCTGAGACTTTAGCTCACATACTTAGGACCTGGTGTCAGAAGAGACCAGTCCCTGGGGAACGACATGAAGTCTGATAAAGTCTAAGGCCGAGAAAAAGAGGAATTGCCTAGAAAAACAGATTGACACAGTGACTGCAACCCTGGGCTCAATCACAAAGACAGTTGTGAGGGTGACACAGGATTGGGCAGTGCTTCGTTCTGTTGTACACAGGTTGCTATGGGCAGGAACTGACTCGATAGCGCCTGAAAACAACTACTGGCCAGAGTGTGGGCTCTGTCCATTCATTTATCACAGAGACCTAATGATCTAGTCAATCAAACTTTACATTTTTTCTTAGAAATCTATTTTTTTTATGAACTGGAATTAATACAGATATCAAATCATTCCATGGTTCAATCACATCCAGCAGAATTGTACAACTGCTACAAGTTTCCAAATATTCTTTTTCTATATGGACCCCTTGACGTCATCACCCCTTCACCCTGCCACCACTCCTCTGTCCCCCTCCCCGCCAAGACCTTACGGTACTTGCTGACTCTAAGAGGTTCATCGGTCCAGGTTTACATCGCCCCCCAAAATGAAAAATATATACCACAACTTCAAGAGGGGGACCCTCAATGACATAACTTTCCCGAGATACCCCTAATATGTCCAATAAAAAAAGCAAACCAAACAATACAACTCTCAAATACATAAGATTTTGGAAACCAGATCAGATCCAGCATGCATCCTGGGGGGATCTGCACACAAGTTTTAACTGTTCATGTCAGACTTCTGCCTTGCGCCTTCCATACTCACCTCACCAATGCCCTCTGTTTAGTGGCCACTTTCATCCTATCCCTCAATTGTGGATAGAGGCAGTTCACTGGAGGTTTATTTCCGGTGTAGTTCCACCAATGTCCAATTAAAAAAAATCAAACCAAACAATACAACCCCCCACTGTCATCCATAGCCTTCCGCAAACCAGATCCTCAGAATTAAGGCTCTGATACTAATACCTCCCTTCAATGTTTGATTACGTTCTTCACAATCCTTTGGTGACTGGTGATGGTGTGCTTCTTCTACGTGGACTTAGTTGACATCTCTCTTAGATGGCTGTTTGCTTGGACAAGCCTTTAAGAACCCAGACACTATTTTATCTGATAGCCAGGCACCATCTAACACTGTTTTCCCCATCCAAGATAGGACGTGTACCCTGGATTTAACACACATCATTTTGAAACAAAACAAGACATTATTCAATGTTAGTACCATTGCCCTTTCTCCAAATCGCTTGTTACTTTATTTATACTACGGACCAGGGCAGTTTGTCATCTCTTCCTTCTCAAACTTCCTTTTTTTTAAATCCTAATGTACATAGTGGTTCACATGTTGCTATAATGCTTGAAGCAATGCCATTGCTGTATGAAATGCTAGCAGAGTCACATATGGTAGGCATGTTTCAGAGGAGATAGTGGATTAAGACAGACTACGAAGAAAGACCTGGAAATCTAGGTGCAAAAATTAGCCGATGAAAACCTAATGTATCACAAGACACAGTCTGACTTGAAAACTTTATGCATGTTCTCAGGAAGGACCCTTCACTGGAGGATGATGCCATGTGTGCTAAAGTAGAGGACAAGTAAGGACATAGAAAACCTTGGTGAGATGAATTGGCACAATAGCTACATGGAGGGTTCGAGTATACTGGTGACGATGAGGATAACCCAGATCTGGCAGTGTTTGGCTTTATGGTGAATCTCTTTGCCATGAGACAGAGTCAACTCAATGGCAGCTATCTTTCTATCTATAGATGATTTCAAGTTTTACCTCTAATAATTCTTGTTGGGGTAAGAGTTGGGTTGCTGATGTGACCCTAGTATATTAGAAAAAGCATCAAACCTTGGATTCTAGGCTTTGATGACTTCTTTGATTCCCCACTCCATCCTGGACGCTAAGACGGTGGAAGCTCTGCTTGCCTCTGTGGAGAATAAAGAGGAAAGTATTCGGGAGAAGACTACATGTAAATATGCCTTTGCCCTGCTGTCTATCCTTTCCTTGGTTTATTTGAAAACTTGATTGTAACCCAAAATAGAAGTGACTTTAATTTGAATCATTTTTCATTCTAGCTTCTGCTTGAGTTTGGGCTAACATTTATAGTCAAAGATAACTCATAATCTTAATACCTATACTAGAGCCATGCTATGTATATATTGCACGCTCAGTAAATACTGAAATTATTGACATTGAAGTACTACTGAAAATAAGTGGGGAAAGAATATTGTAGGCTGATCTGTAGAACTTTAATCTGTAGCAATGGCAAAATGTTAGCAACTAACTTAATCATAAGGTGCTCTGGTCGCTCAATGGGTTAAGTTTGGGCTGCAAACTGCAAAATGTGAGACTCAAACCTACCAGTTACTCAGAAAGAACTTTTCCTGTAAAGATTTGGCTTTAGAAACCCTAAGGATCAGCTCTAATATCTTTCACAGAATCTGTATTAGTCGGAATCGACTTGTTAGTAGTGGGTCTGGATGTTGTGGTTTTGAACATAATTGTCATCATTATTATTTAATAGGGCTAGTATTACTATAATTTGAGACCAACATGAAGCATCTGAAACATATGGGTGAAAATGAGTGAACACTACTTCCCATACAGAATAAGCTTTTAATAGGGACAGCCACTTACTCCATTTCCAACCCAAACCAAACTCACTGCCATCTAGTCAATGGTGGCATTAGAGGTTTTACATCTAGCTGCTAACTGCAAGGTGTGCAGTTCAAAACCACTGATCACTCCACAGGAAAAAGATGAGGTTTTCCGCTCTGCAAAGATTCACCGTCTCAGATTCCTATAGGGGCAGTTCTGTTCTGTCCTATTGGGTAACTAGGAGGGGCTCTTGTACTTGGATTAAATCTTTAAGAGGCTCTTAAAGCCACGCCAGTTAGAATAAGTACTACTCTTATAAGGGGAGACATATTACCAAATCCTCATTTGCCTTAAACTTTTAATGTTATTTAACACCTTTTATAACACTTCTTCCTCAGAAGCTTTGTCCTTTTGGCTTCATAATATTAAGCCTTCCTTGCTTTCCCTCCGACTCACTGACTGTTCCTTGAAATGCTTCCTTCTACAATTCTTTCTCCTCTTTCTAATCTCAAAATGTTGAAGTTCCTTGTGTTTACTTCTCAATTTCCTTTCTATTAAATTGACTCAGCCAGTCCTTTACAATTACCATAAATACCATCACTGTAAACATCAAAGATAATCTCTCACACTGGTATTTCCTATATACACAGATTCTTATACCATACAGCTTCCCTGAGTTTTACATTCATATCTAATACACAAATCACAGCACTTTCCATCTAACTAAAAGATACCATCAATTACCCAGTTGTTGAAAGCAAACCCATTGTAATATACCCTGAATTCCATCTGTGTAATCTTGTTGCTTTTATGTTCAAAATATGTAAATCCTACTATTGCTTACCAAATCCCCATTGCCTTTTTAGTGATCCTGTTCTCAATTTCTTAAAAAACAAAACACAAACCAAACTTGCTTCCATGGATTTAATTCGAACTCAGTGACCTTCCAACAATACTACTGCCCTTTAAGGGAGTAGACAGCCTCACCTTTCACCAACTGAGGTAGTTACTTTATTGAGCCAACCTGGCCAATAAACACATGTGGGGTTAATTGAAGGGCAGAGAGATAAATGGCTTGGTGAGCCTCGCCTTTCTAGTTCTCCAGTCTCTTGCTTTCTGATGGTTGGACCGTGGTGCAGCTCCCTTAACCAGGTCCCTGCTTCAGCTAGCAAAGCTGTCTTCCTGCAAGACATCCTCAAGGAGAAGCCACATAGACCTACTCAAATGCAGCCCTGGGTGCTGGAGCAGCCATGTGGAGACCCCTGCCAGCGCTGAGATACTTACACATTCACCGATTCGGCTTTCCCCCTGCAGTCGGTATCATAGCGTGTGTTTTGTGAGATGGAGGAGGACTTTGTGGATTGCTGTTGGACTTATGGGTTAATGGGTTAATGTTGGACTTGTGGGCTTGGGTAGTGCTGGGTTGGGATGTTTTCTTGATGTGCACTTACACTTTATATAAAGCTCTCTCTTATACATGAGTTTCTGTGGATTTGTTTCTCTAAAGTAACCAGACTAATACACCAACAAAGCATCTTGTGGGTTTGAATCTCTTACCTTGTGGTTAGTAACCCACTTCTCCATCCGGGCTCCTTCTGAACATCTTCAATGATTCTTAAATAGTCATTGCATTTATATGTTCACTCCACATTATGCACCAGCAACAGAAGCCATCTTATTAAAACATGACTGATCATGGCCCATGCAGTTCAGAATTTTCTAGTGCTGCTCCTTTACATTTACTACACTATCTAATATCCTTTCGTTCCTGACCACCCGCTGTCAAGTTAACTCAGGTTGGTGAAGACCCCACACATGTCAGAGTAGAGCTATGTTCCATAGGGTTTCTGTACTCATCTTGGTGGAGGAGAGAAACAAATTCATAGACACATATATGCATGTAATAGAGAACTTTATAGCAAAGAGTAATAGTATATTATGAAAAATCCCAGTCCAGATCAGGTCCACCAGTCCGATATTAGCCCATATGTCCAATACCAGTCTATAATTTCCTCTTCAGACGCATGCAACACATGCAATGACGCCGAATGCAGGAAGATCACAGGACAGTGGGTGGAAAGTTTTGTGGATCCAGTGGTCGTGGAAACATCTCAGTGCTGGCATGGGTCTATATGTGGATCCTCCAGCTCCAGGGCTCTGGTTCTAGGAAGACAAGCAAGTGTCTATGTATATCTGTCCTCCAGTGAACTATTTATCTACTTCGAGCCTCTAAATGAGGTTGGAGCTGCAACCTGATTGACAGGCTAGACTCCACCCCTTCGCAAGTTGACAGGAGATTACGTAATTTCCACAGTTTTGTATGTTTGATGAGTTTGGGCTTTTTCTGAAGTGCTTCTGGGTGGACTTGAATGTTCAACTCTTTGGTAAGAAATTGTGTGCATTGACTATTAGAATCACCCAGCGACTCCTTTCTTAGTACTCTGATGCTATCCCTAAGATATTTGCATGGCTTGTTTCCTCCCATCCATAGCAATTGTGTATGTAAGCAAGATGGTACAAATGGTTTAGGATTATTTCTGATTGCAATTTTGGTTGGGGTACTCTGTCATGTAACCAGCATCCAGACCAAGTGTATTTGGGTGACCAGCTTCTCCAGGTTTACTGGAGACTGTCCGGTTTCAGTGTTGAAAGCCCGAGAAGCCCCTCATTTCTAGAAAAACTGGAACTGTTGATCACCCTACAGTGTTTTCCCAACCTGGAACAATTGAGCTCACTATTTTATAGAAACCTGGCTATACATGCTTCTAAGAGTTTGTGTTCTCATGAATTTGAACAGGTTTTCTTGGAGTTTAGCCACAATTTTGCTATAGAATTAGTGCTACTCTAGATTGAAAACCAATTTTAAACCAGCTAAGGAATAACAAAGTTTTAATATGCTGCCTCATATAAATGCATTGAATGTAAAGGTATATTCATATTCTTACCATAACCCGCAAAAAATTACACTTACTCTCTAAGACTCATGAATACATCTTACACACTAACTGAATAGTAAGATAGAAAACACTGTTTACTTTAGTGTACTACTGTATTTAATAAGGTTCTGTCAGTAGAAAGGAAGACATAGACTACGTATAATAATAGGATAGACCTGTTATAATTGTTTGCTGTTCATAGAAGTGCTTTTGTGTTGTGAATAAAAGGGAAAAAAACAAATCCTGTAGACTCCACAATTAAAGATAAAGTGATTTTTGGGTGTGCAGCTAATCACAGAGATCCAAGAATATAAAATTTTAATATTGCAAATTTGTATATTAAAAAAACACAATGCAAATGAAATGATAGATATTTGTTCCCAGATGATGAGATGAGAATATTTCAGTTAAAAAAGAAAACATTTCTATACCATTTATATGTGTGCTTCATATATATATATATATACACATACACACATATATACTTGAAATGAACTTGTATATTATTAAAAGATCCAAGTCCACTTCAGTTTTATTTTTCCTCTTCTTTTAGCCACTCAGACCAATATTTAGATCTTTATATTCTGTTTACTTCATTATAATATTTGTACAATATTACTTCATTACAATATTTTTTTTACTTTAAAATAATGGCAGTTTAACTACTTTTTGGTGATCTTAAAAACAAATTCATAGACAATCTGAGAAAAAATTTCACAGAATATGCTCATTAAATGAATATTGTGATTCAACCAAAACAAGGGACATATGTTCTCTTCTGCAACTTCAGAATTAAGTTGTCTGGTCCTGA
>NW_022103897.1:1656521-1657952 GCF_000313985.2 Echinops telfairi | reverse complement strand
GACAATATTTTGCACCACATTAGTCAATATCAATGTCAGAAACATTTGGAGCCTCACACACCTGGTAAAACACATCTAGCTCTTGGTGAACATACAGCAACAAGAAAGCAGCACCGATTGGGCATGCTCCTATTCAGGCAGCGACAAAAAGGGAGTGGACGTACTGTAGAAGCTGCCCATTACGTGATTTTGGCAGCGATCACCAGTAAACTCATTGGCTTTTTGCAGTTGAAGCTGGTAGCTGGTGATGATCTCACTAGAATCCACCATGGTGACATTGGCAGAGGCACTGTCATTTCCTAATTTGCTGATCACTCTGTACATACATTCTCCAGAATCAGCCAGCGATGCCTCGTGAAATGTGAAGTTCTGACTTCCCTGGCTTCTTGATACTCTGTGGTTTGTTTGGGTGGTTTAGTTCATTCCCATTTTTTAATTACCACTTCAACCAGAGAAAGTACTATTCAGAACTGGTTTCACATCGAAGCACTGGCTTAGAACCTGCAGTGGACTCCTGACTTTTCCTTTCTTTTAGTCCGAGAATCACAGATGCTTGTAGAGTTGAATGCTTTACATCAAACAAAATATTCCATTTTAAAAATATGAAATACTGCTTAGAATGTTTTAAAATTAACCCAAATCCTTCCTAGCTGTAAATATACAAGATTTTCATGGGTCATTTTGTTTTGTTTTTCTAAATTTACTGGTTTCCAATAACAGAAATTACTTCATTTTAATATTTTTGGGGGGAGAGGGAGCAATAAGCACTCTTGGTTAAAAATGCCACCTTAAAATATTTATTAAGCAAAATAGATATGGTCAATTCCTCCTTCCATTTAAATAAGTAAGAGAACAGCCTCATTCTGATGATGCAATCTGTGGTCTTTGCAGATTTTTGCCTTAGTGGCTTATCGTCTTTAGCTAGTGAATTATTCTTTCATTTTGAGCTCATCTTGTCCCTGATGATCCAATTATTGCTTCTGGGTAATGACCCAGTCAGATCTTATTTGGAAAAAAAACCCTTACTCCCAAACAGCATACAGTGATGCCTTTTTGACCTCAAAAGAGCCACAGAGGACATCTGCATTATCATACAGAGTAAAATGGGCCCAGTAAAATTAGGTTCCAGCAGAGAAGAAAGTTTCCTGAAGGCATTTGGTGCCTCGGCGCCATCGACTAGACCAAGTGTTCCATTAGAAATTGTAATTGGTTTCATTCTTCATTCTCCCAGATGTCATCCATAAAAAAATTATTAGGTGATCATGTTTGACCACCAGGTAGACCTTTGTATGCCATCTTGACTCTGCTCTGCTGCTTAACAAAACCACCGGGTTCTTTAAGCCACCTCCTTTGGATCTGCCATCACCTCTTCAGCCTGGCTGTGGCTCTTTTCCTATACCCTGTTTTCCCATTTTAAAAAGTGGAGACCCA
>NW_022103897.1:1653861-1655509 GCF_000313985.2 Echinops telfairi | reverse complement strand
AGGACTCTCAACAGTTGACTGAAGAAGAATCTGTGCATTTGGATTCTGGTGCTGGAGAAGAATATTGAAAGTGTTATGAACTGCTAAAAGGACAAACCATTCTGTCTTAGAAGCTCAGCCAGAATGTCCATTAGAGGAAAGGGTGCAGAGATGTCATCTTACCTACCTTGGACGTGTTGTCTGGAGACATCAGTCCCTGGAGAAGAACATCATGTTGGGCAAAGTAGAAGGGGAGTGAAAAAGAGGAAGGCGCTCAATGGGACAGACTGACGTGGTGACCGCAACAATGGCTCCAAGCATGGGGACACCTATGAAGATGGCATGTAGGACTGGAAAGTGTTTTGTTCTGTTGTGCACAGGATCTCTTTGGGTAGGCGCTGACTCAGCGGCATCTCGCAACAACTCCACAGTTACGATCTGTCTGAAGTCGGTTACCAGAACCTTCTTCCCAAGCCCCTCTGAGGGAATTTGAACCACAGCCTGTCAGTTCAGAAGTAAATCCTTAACGGTTTATACCACCATTGTGAATCAGAAAGAAAGTAACAGTAAAACGATGTGAATCAGAAGGTAGAAGTAAAATCCTTGGGAAGATGGCCAGCTCAGTGCCACAAAAGTGCTTAAGTAGCCATCAGATTATGGGCTTCCAAAGAGGGCAGCCATCTCTTAATTCTTTTTATAATCTGCAAAGTGCTGTGTCTTCCTCCCTGCTTTGGAAAGAACTTCACATGTAGCCTAGCTTTCTGAATCACTGTTTCCACTCCAAACAAAATAGAGTCATTTAAGTGAGTAAACTGTTCATGGCCAGCTAAATTATGAATCTTTCTCTGGTAAAAGGTGACCGTACCTAACTTAACCTTGATTGTTTTCTTCTCACCTTTTCTGTTTGGTAATTGGTTGTCATTACAGTCCTAGACCACGAATGAATAAGTACAAAGTATCCTAGCTCTCTTTCCTAACATATGGCTAATTACCCTGAAAGGACAAAACACATCATCATTATGAGAAACATGAAGGCATTTCCTTCCAACTTTGAGCAAATTCATTTCTCTTCCTCTTAAAACCTCGTAACTCCAACTCAAGGTGTATGTTTCCAAAGAAGGTCATGTTTTAAAATATGGCTTTAGGCCCATAGATTTTAACAGCTGTCTCATCTTCAGCATGCCAGGTGCCATCACCACCGTCAGTAAATCATGTTAGTGGTTTGAGGTAATGGTTTTCAAAATGTTGTCATATGACCAGTAGCATTAGCATCAACAATAAACTCCCTAGAAATGAAAATCTGTGGCCTCAAGACTTTCAGAATTATACATTCAGAATGGGAGGAGGCCTGGTGTCACAGGGGGTTAGAACTAAGCTGCTGACTGAAAGACTGGTGGTGCCTGAGAGAAAGGTGTGGCAGTCTGCTGCAATAAGACTTTGGCCTTGGAAACCCCAGGAAGAAGTTATACTTTGTCCTATAGGATCACAATGAGGCAGAAGAACTTAAGAGCAGTGGGTTTTGGTTTGATCTAGGTGATATTGTATATATGGTAGGTACATGTTCTATTGTCACATAGAACCCACCTTGGGTTGTTTTGACTCATAGCAACCCTATCAAGGGTTTCTGAAGCTATCGGTTTTTATACATAAGTAGACAGCCTATCTTCTC
>NW_022103897.1:1620876-1652199 GCF_000313985.2 Echinops telfairi | reverse complement strand
CTTTGAGCTATTTATGAATTTTCATTGTCAAAATCATCTAGAACCTAGGTGATCTAGGTATGATTGATCAGAGGTATGGTTTTCCTACCCACAGGGTATTCAAAAATCTGTCCTGTGGAGAGAAACTGAGATTTCTAGCTTGTAATTAGGGAGGAGCTACATTCTAAACCTCTGTCCATCTAATTTTATCCTAATTCTGCATGAGAAACATTCATCGTCTGCAAACAATTGTTTTGGTGCAAAAGACAACATCAGAAAAAAAGAAAAATATATATAATTTTCCTTTCCTATCTGAATGTAAGTTCAAAAATAGAAGTTCATTATATGAATTTATTTGGCCCTTGATGTGAAGTAGCTGCTACACATTTGGGGGACAGAATTTTAGCCTCTCACACACTCATGTTTGTTCAAGAAAGCAGACACTATTAGAATGTATCATGGCAGAAAATGAACCAAACGCCTTCATGAGGGATCATGGATTTCCTCAACCTGAGAGAAAAATAAAACTTTGAGAAAACAAGCTTCTTTCTTCTCCAATTACAAAAATTCTTTGTAGGGAATTTTTTTTTATTACAGATAGTATGACAGACAATTAATTAAATATGCTCTTTGTCTTTGAATATAAAACAAAACCAATTTCAGTGAGTGCATTTTAACTCATAGAAACCCTATATGGTCTTTCTCAAACATTAAATCTATCTGAGAGCAAACGTAGAGCACCTCGTGGTTCATTATTGCCAACTTTGTGGTTAGCAATTCAGTACCTAACCCACAATATCAGCAGGACTTCCCTTTAACAGGCTGATCCTCTGTAGTTTAAACCCTTTACCTCCAAACTCACACAATAAAATTATAACACATGCTAGCAGCTCTTGCACTTAGATATAAGCGTGTGACTAGTCGTTGTCCATGGAATGTGAACTGCAGAGGGTTGTTAAAGATTGAGTTATGTCCCCCAGAAATGTCTCAACTTGGACAGGCCACGATTCGCCTTAGTTTGGCAATTATATAATGATTTAATCATCCTCATGATGTAATCAGGTGTGATTGCATTAGGGTGGGATGTGACACCTTTGGTCAGGTCACACTGGCAACCAGAACCAGGTGCACCAAGAAGTTAACAAGGAATGTGGCTTGTGAAGGCATCAAACACAGATGTTCAAAGGAGACAACATCCTTCCCCTAGAGGTGACGGGGGGAGGGGTGGGGGGAGTCCGCTAAATTTTTTGATTTCTCACCTCCCTCCCAAATTATGAGAGAGTAAATGTATTCGTTACAGCCATTCACTTGTGATGTCTGTTATATCATTACTAGATAACTTAAACACGAGTGCTGCTACTTTTGAGGCAACCGTTCCATCATCAGAATACATCTTTACGTGGAAGGGCATTTCGAATGAGTATGATTTGAATGTTACCAAAATCCCTATTAATTTTTAAATCTATATACACCGTAAACTTTAAGTATATACCAAGAATTGGTCTCAAGTTTATAAGATTGCAACCCATTGCTACTTTATTCTGTGGTGTAGAGAGATCAGTTTTCCCCCTAACACAAGGTGCAGAATGGTTTAAGTATAACCCCCTCACCCCCACCCCTGGGCCAATAGTTGAACTTTCACCCACTCCTTGATTTCTCCTTTTCCTCTTATGGACTACTATCTTACATTTCACCGAAGTTAACACCTATCAATAATTTAGCCCATTGCTTTATTGTCCCCACTTGACCCTCCCTACCTCTCCTGGCAATCAAAGAGCACTATTCCTTGTGAACAGTGCTTCTCTGTAATGCACTAGCATTGAACACGGAGACAGTGCTGATCACAGTGGTGAGAAGATTTGCGTTCCCTTGTTGCTCTCATGATGGCTTTTTGTTCACATGGCACCTATGTGACCCATTGAACGTTGTACTCAAAATACGATATGCTGTCAGCTAGATGTCACAAAAGTCACTTCAACTCTGAGCTTTTATTGTCTCAGTTTTCACCCAGGGATAATAACGGCTTCCATTCATACTATTGTGAACATTGGATTGGATAGAAGTTGCTAAACTAAATTATCATGTTGAAACATGTTGGGTGCTTTGTTTAATTTTTTGTTTAGCATTGAATATTTCTTAACATAATTTTATCCTCTTTATCATCCCATAAATCAAAACGTTTTTATGACAATGGTTTTGAAAGAATTATATTTCTTTTAATCACTATTGTGCCTTAAGAGCCTAAGCTAAAGCCTAACACCTTGTGTTGTTGTTGTTAGATACTGTTGGGTCATTTCTGACTCCTAGCAGCCCTGTGTACAGCAGAACGAAGCACAGCCTGATCCTGTGCCATCCTCACAATTGGTGTTGTGTTTGAACCTATTGTTTCAGACATGGTGTCAATCCTTCTCATTGAGGGTGTTCCTTTTTTAAATACTCCTCTACCTTACCAAGAATGATGTCCTTTCCAGAAACTGAAGAGAAAGATGAGGTTGTCTGTTCTCATAAAGATTTATGGTCCCAGAAACCCACTGAGACAGTTCTACTCCAACTGATAGGCTCTTGTGAGTCAGAATTGAATCTACGACAATGAATTTGGTTTGTTGGTTGGTGTCTCCTGAGAACATGTCCAACGTATGTGAGGAAACCTCCTGGCTGTTTTTCTTCCAAGATGGATTTGTTTGTTGGCCACCTGGATGTCTTCATTTGGGGGGGAGCATGTTTGTTTTCTACAAAGACATTCAGTTTTTCCAGCACAGAGGTTAAAGGTTAAATGCACTATCTCTTCCGTATTTGATGGGCTTTGGTGTTTTGACCTTTTGTTAAGAATGAATTGTTCCCTCCAGATTCCTTAGCCCTCAAACCTAAACAGTGGTGTGAGTGGCTTAAAGAAAAAAGGAGGAAAGTGAAACTGAAATGGACTTGGTGTTCTTGCAACAGACAAGTTCACTACACACAATAAAAAAAAAAAAAGAATTAATCGTTGACTTGTTCATTCTCTAATCTGTTCCATTTGCCTGTGATTGTACTGCTTTGTTTTGACTACAAAGACAGGATAGTAGGTTTTGAAATATGGGAACTAAAGACCTCTTACTTTGTTCTTCTTTAGTATTGCTTTGGTTAGTTGAAATCTCTTTACTTTGCATATAAAGTTGTGACTAGTTTTCTATCTTTTTAAAGAATGATGAGGGAATTATGATCAGGATTGCATTGTAATGGAAGATTTTGTGGAGGCAGTATTGACAAATACTGATGGGCACAAGGAACCTGATCTACAGGATTAATTTTTTTTTAAAGAGGGAGAGAAAGAGAAAGAAAGAAAATAAGAATAAGGTGGGGGAACAGCAAGAGCGCTGCAGGAACAAAGTGGGGGAAACCACAGTCAACAGTAAACAGCACAGTAGAAACAGAAGGGCAAGGTGTCTAGTGTGCCTGTAGTAAAGTGATACTCTACTTGCTCCACAGGAGTGTGCACCACCCACTACAGGGGCAATGGTAGGCACTGGTGTCTTAGCAAGTGACATTTCATTTCTCTCAAAGCACTTAACAAATCATCTTGTTTCAGCCATGAGCAAACCTTTCTCATACCTATATTGAGAGCTGGTTCCAATCATTGATCATCTCTTTCTCATTTTTCTATGCCTCCAGTGCCTACAGCACGTTCTGTGTGCATAGTCAGTGTTCAATTCACGTTGGTTGAATTGAGAAGTGACTGAGAAGCAAAACAAATAAAATAATGGTGATGAAATATGTATGTATGAGATATTTTGTCCTTAGAAGGACTTGAAGTAAAACAAGAGATCTAGGGACTTTTAGTAATACAATTGGGGCTGTGGTTATGAGAGGCTTGAACACACCGAATCAAATTACATATACCCAGAGCAGCAGCAGCCTACCGGGAAAGAACAGTCCATGCTCTTTTGCCGGAGAAGAAATAAGCTTGGAGAAATATGGTAATTGTTAATAACATAAAATTGACAAGAGAACAGGGAACCACCTTGACATTTAATTAGTACTTAGTCAATAGTCAAAATCTAAAGAAAGTGAGCAGATGCTAGCCACAGCAGATGTGAAAATGCATATAATAGAATAAATACTAGAGGGATTCGGTTGCCTGTTGGCAAAGTACATTTGCTGTGGCCTAAGCCAAAAGAAAACATAAACTTCAAATTTAACTCAATAAAAAGAGAGCACTCTGTTTTAATCACACTGGCCCCTTTCTTAGTGCTAATGCGTGCCAAGCACTCCCCTGACTTCAGTTTTGCACTTGCTTTTCTATTTACTGGAATATTCTTCCAGAGGTAGCTCTGAGACTCATCTGTTCATTATTTTTCTTTCGCTCATATGTCTACTTGGTCTATTGGGCTACAGGTTAGACTGCTGGCCACAAGGTCAGCAATTCAATTCCACCAGATGCTCCATGGAAGACAAACGAGGCTTTCTTCTCCCATGAAAAGTGAGCAGCCTTAGAAACTCACCAGGGTAATTGTGCTCTGCCCTGTAGGATCTCAATGAGTTGGAATGGACTCAATAGCAGTGAGCTTGTTTCTGCGTCAGAAATTCCTTCCTTGACTCCCCTTTACAGAACGAAGTCCCGCACCATCAGAGACTTGAATATTTTTTTCTCTGCCTCATTTTTCTTTATAACACTGAATATTATACGGTATAATTTAAATGTATTGTCTGCATTCCCCCAGAAAATACACGATGTTTGAAAAACAGCATTTTGTCTGTCTTAATCACAAAAAGGAGCTGGGTCCCTATTCCAGAGCCCCAAACCTATTAGGTGCTCAAAAAGTATTTTGTAAATGGGTAAGGTAATGGCCATTGAACACAGTGCTGGTCCCATGGCAGCAAATAAACTGATGGGGTATCACTGTTCAGGTACCATGAGAAGCATTAGATGTTTAAAGGGCAAGAGATAAAGAAACAAGAGAAAGATGACAAGGAAGTCAGCCAAAACAGAGCTTGTCTTCCCCATTTCATCGGACACTTGTTTTGGAAGCATATCCATCTTAGGAGGACACAACATAGTTTTGCCTTTATTTCTTCTTTCCTTTCTTCAGTTTCTTCAGGTGACTCTTATATTTTCTCTATTGTAATAGGCAATGTCATGCTTACATTAGCATTATAAATGTGTGGTTAAGGGAAGAGGTATAGCTAGAAGTTGAAAACTAAGGGGGAAAAACTGTCAATGTATAGGAAAGAAAGTGAAATCCAAGGGAAAGTGAGGGTGAGAGGGGGAACTGATGACAAGGATCTACATATAACCTCCTCCAGGGGGATGGACAGCGGAGAAGTGGGTGAAGGGAGACATTGGATGGTGTAAGATATGACAAAATAATAATAATTTATAAATTTTCAAGGGTTCATGGGGGGGAAGGGAGAGGAAAAATAAGGAGCTGATACCAAGGGCTCAAGTAGAAAGCAAATGTTTTGAGAATGATGATGGCAACATTTGTACAAATGTGCTTGACACAATGGATGGAGGGATGGATTGTGATAAGAGTTGTACTAGCCCCCAATAAAATGATTTTAAAAGAAAATCTAGTATAATACTTCCCACATATGATATTGAGGATCTTAGATTCTGCAAAAATTATCAATCTTTCTGATCCTTCCAGTGGTAGTTTCCCCAGTTCATCAAAATAGAAGAGGAAGTTACATAGCAGAGTATGTAGAAAACTAACTGAGTCTCGGATTGTGTGAGCAGCAGAAGTAAGTCTACTACTAGACTTCCTGAGTCCTGATTTACATGCTCCTTGTCTACCCGAAAAGGCTCACATCTCAGTTGTCAATCTAAATTAAGTTGGAAAGTAAAAACAAAACCAAACACACTGTCATTGAGTTCATTTCTATTCGTAGTAATCCTACTGGACAGGATAGAACTGCTTCTGTAGATTTCAAGTACAGTACTGGCTCCCTCAGAGCATGCTAGTGGTTTTGAACTACTGATCTTGCAGTGAAGTCTAACACTAATCCATTGTGTGCCCAAGGGTCCAGTGAGTTGGAGATAGTATTAGATAAAATGCACTTATTGTTATCGCAGCAAACCTAAGTCTAGTAGCAGAACTTTCAATAGAAAAAACCAGCATCACACTCTAAAATAACAGATAACAAGTGTTTAACAAAGCTATAACTGCCGAGTTTTCAAAATTCTACATAGAGTTTAGAAAAATGTTTGTGAATCAAGAGCTTTATAGCCCGGATTTCCTAAGAGAATAGAACGATTACAATTTAATGTATTACTCATATTCTTTCATCGTCATTGAAATAAAGAGGAAGATTTTCTGAGATAAAATTGTTCCTAAATATACAAGCACATGAAAACTGAGAGACTCTCCTGTCTGGTCCAGTGTTTTCTAAGCAATTTTGACTCATTAGGTTTTCACTTGCTCTTTCAAAATGTTTATGAATTCTCAAAATAATTCTCTATTCTTTTAATCTGAAAAAGGTGATTTTATACTAAAAAGGTCAATTTGTATATTAGTAAATTTGTATTACACAATATATTGTTCAATGCTATTAATAATATATAATAGAGAACCCTAGTACCAGAATACAAATTCTTCTCATTCTTCAAAAGATGCCATAAAAGGAAACTACATATATATATAAAGAAATTTAAATTTTACTAAGTCTGACTACAAAGAAATTAAATACGAAACCCACAATAGAAGGCTTTTGCAAATTTATAAGCATGCAGATATTAAGTAACACACTCTATAATAATCAAGTTAATGGGAGTTGTAAAATAGAATTTTAATATATCAAAATCAATGTTTTTCTATATATCAGCAATAAACAATTTGTAATAAATTAAGAAAGTGACTCTGTCTAAAAGACCATGGAGCTGAATAAAATGTTTAGGAATAAATATTTAGGACTAAATAATTGAAGATGTGTACACTGAAACCTACAAAAGAAAGAAAATTATAAGACTTACATAAACGGAAAGACATCTTGTGGTCATCAATCTAGGGAACGGAAAGCATTGTTGTTCTTAAAATGACAGCAACCCTCAGAATGAGGTACAGCTTTCATGCAGTCACTATCAGCATTCCAATTACTTCATTGGCAGACACGGATAGGCTTATCATAATATTTATGGAAGGGTCTCTGATAATAAAATACTCTGAAATATGTAAACAAAGTTGAATGACCCACACTTCTCCATCTCAAAGCTTAGTACAAAGTGACAGTAACCTAAGAAATGTAGTATAGACATAATGATAAGCAATATAACAGAATTGTGAGCCCAGAAAAACTCATATACCTATGGTCAATTGACTTTTAAGAAGTGTATTGAGACTATTCAATGGACAAAGAATAATCTTTTCATAAAATTGTGCTGGCTAAGAGAAATAGATATGCTCTTGTGAACAAATAAATTTGGATCGCTATCCAATCTCACAAAAATTAACTATACAAAAATTAACACAGAATGGATCAGAGCTCTAAATATGAAAGATAATACTAGAAAAGACTTAGAAAGATAGTGAAAGTCTTCCTGACCCTGGATTAGGCAAGTTTCTTAGATAGAATACCTGAAACACAAGTCACTCAGCACAAATGAATCAATATGGCTTCTTCACAGAAACTCTTGTGTATCTCATAGGAGATTATCTGGAAAGTAAAAAGACAACCCACAGAATGGGAGAACAGATTTGTTGATCATGTATCTCTAGCACCTAGGATATAATGCTGACAAATTTAACAATAAAAAAGACAACCAACCCAATTATAAATGGGTGAAATATTTCAAGATATTTTCTCACAGGAGATAGATAAATGGTCAGTATACACATGAAAAGATCCATAGGAAAAATTAGCCCTTAGGGAAATGCAACTCAAAAGCAAAATGTAGTAGCACTTTATATTCACTAGGTTAGCTAAGGTAAAGACTAAAGAAAATAACACATGTTTTTCAGGTTTTAGAGAAAAGGGACACTTCTATAATGTTGGTGAAATTTTTAAATGGTGCGGCGCCACTATGGAAAGTGGTTTGGCATTTCTTCAAAATGTTAAACATACAATAAACTTATTCTATCCTCCAGCAATTTTACTCACAGATAAAAGTATTCCCAAGAAAAGTAGATAGCTTTGTCTACACAAAACCTACAAAGATGTTCACACCAATATTACTGATAATAGCCAAAAAGTCAAAATAATACAAATGTTTATCCCTTGGTGAATGACTAAACACAATATGGAGTATTCACAATATAATTAGAGAGTGTGACATTACATTTATGTGAAATATACAGAAAAGTCAAATCTACAAAGACATAAATTAGATTAGTGGTTGCTAGGGCCTAGTGAGAAGGGGAAGTAGCAAGTGATGGCTAATGGACATTGGTTTTCAGGAAGCAACGAAATGTTCTGAAATGTGTGAAGGATGGCTGCACAACTCTGAATATACTGGAAGTTCTAAATTACACACCTCAAAATGTGCATTTCTTGGTGTGTGACTTATATATCAATAGAGTGCTATAAATATATTCTTCCTTATTCAACACATGGTATATAATTTTTTATTTTAAATGAACAATATAAGAAAATAATTGAAAAATAAAATATGATAATATATTTGGTTTGAGACATGTACCAAAATTAAACACTTTATGGCATCTAAAGGAGATTGAAAAATATTTTATGCAATGATATTTCACTTTGCTTTTCAAAGTAAAATAATCAACAGTTAACCAAGATAAAAACAATAAATGTTATTGTTTGCTTCTAATTCTAGAGAATATTTGAGGATGCTTTTACAAGCATACCTTCATGAATAAAACATTGCACATACTGATATTCTTTATACCCAATACCCATGAGGAGGACAATTTTAGTGAGTTAACATTGGGACTAAAATTTAGTGATAATTATCTTATATTTCAACAGCAGATTCTTCACCTGTCCTGATTATAACTCAAAAAATATAATGGGGGTAACTGTAACAATTTGTGACTAAGAATAAAGTATTACAAACTATATTTAGTGACCAGAGGTTTTAAGTCAATGATTAAACTAAAAATGTACACATCTAACTGTAAATAATTATCCCTTGGACATTGAGTTCCTTAGTTTATTTTGCCAACCTGGCCGATAAACACATGTGGGATTAATTGAAGGGTGGAGGGATAAATGGCTCGGTGAGCCTCGCCTTTCGACTTCTCCGGTCTCTTGCTTTGTGATGGTAAGACCAGAGTGCAGCTGCCTTAACAGTTCCCTGCTTCAGCTGGCAAGGCTGACTTCCTGCAAGACATCCATCCCCAAGGAGAAGCCACATGGACATACCCCTATGCAGCACTGGGTGCTGGAGCAGCCAGGGTTCAGCCCTGCCAGTGCTGAGATGCTTACACATTCATTGACTTGGCTTTCCTCCTGCAGTCAGCATCATTGCATCTGCTTTGTGAGATGGAGGAGGACTTTGTAGACTGGTGTTGGACATATGGGTTAATGGGTGAATATTGAACTTGTGGGCTTGGGCAGCACTGGGTTGGGATGTTTTCTTGATGCACAGTTAACCTTTATATAAAACTCTCTTTTACATGAGTTTCTGTGGATTTGTTTCTCTAAAGTATCCAGACTAATACAGACATATACATGCATTATTACAAATTGCATAATTAAAAGAAGATCATTATCTGCTTTCATGGCTTGACCCACTGTATTAGGCTGGCTTCTGTAGATACAAAACTAGTAGGATAGATGATAGATAGATAGATAGATAGATAGATAGATAGATAGATAGATAGATAGATGATAGATAGATAGATAGATAGATAGATAGATATAGATAGAAATTACATGTATGTTTGTAAATACATATATCACTTTCTTTATATAAAATTACACATATATCATCATTCATACAATTGTAGAAGCAGTCAAATTTAGTCTGGTTCAAATCTGTGGGTCAGATATTAAGTGGGAGAAGTATCTGGACTCTGGAAGCTACTTGGCCTGAAGAACTAGGAAGCAGGCAGATGAAGAGGGTCTTAGACCATAGGCTGATGGAGAGTAAGCCTAAGATCTGCAAGTCAGGCTCATGGCTTCAGAATTTAAGGTCAGCAGTCAGTGTGGCAGATCGATGAGCCAGATGCAGGATCCGGATCAGCAAACAGGGAGAGCTAGCTTCTGCACAGTGTCGGCTTATATAGAAGTAGGGCACAATCCTGATGAAATTGCCTGCAAATTGCATCAAGTTTGTAACCTGATTAAGGGGATAGCATTTCACCCTTGTTATTGGTGATTGGAATGCCAAAGTTAAAATAAAAAAGGAAGGAACAGTAATAGGAAAATATGGCCTTGGTGATAGAAATTAAGCTGGAGATTGCCTGGTGGAATTTTATAAGACCAATGACTTCCTCATTGCAAATACCTTTTTTCAATAATATGAATGGCATCTATACACATAGACTTCTCCAGATGAAATACACAGAAATCAAACTGACTACATCTGTGGGAAGAGACAGGGAGAAGTTTAGTATCAGCTACAAAATGTAGGTCAGGGCTAACTGTGGAACAGACCACCCATTGCTCTAAACAGAGCACCCATTGCTCAAACTGTGGAACAGACCACCCATTGCTCAAGAAAATTGGAACAAATCCACCAAAGCCAAAATACGACCTTGAGTAAATCCTACCTGAATTTTGAGAACATCTCAAGGACAGATTTGCCACATTGAATACTAAGGACAAAAGACCTGATGAGCTGTAGGTGACGTCGACAACATCATATATGAAGAAAACACAAGGTCACTAAAAAGACCGGGAAAGAGCAAAAGATCAGCATAGATACCAGATGATAGCCTGAAACTTCTCTTGGTCATGGAGTGGCTAAATTAAATAGAATAAATGAAGTCAAAAATATGAACAGAAAATTTTGAAGAGCAACTCGAGAAGAGAAAATAAAGTATTATAATGAAATATGTAAAGACCCAGAGTTAGAAAATGAAAATTACAAACATGCTCAGCATATCTTAAATGGAAAGAACTGAAGAAAACATTCAAGCCTCGGGTTGCAATATGGAAAGATTCTGGGGTAAAATATTGAACTATGCAAGAAGCATCAAAGAAAGATGCAAAGAATACACAGAGTCACTGCAGACATTCCATCACTTCAGGAGACAGCATATAAGCAGTGGTACTTTCAGAACCAATTCTGCTGAAGAAAGAAGTTCAAGTTGAACTGAAGGCATTAGCTGAAAACAAATCTCTAGGAATTGATGGAAGACCAATTGAAACGTTTCAACAAGCTGACGAAGCACTGGAAGCACTTACTCATCTATGTCAGTTCATGTATGTTGACACAAGCCCTAACTATTACTGTCCATCCTTTTTCAACATGGAACCTGCACACATGTCCTTAAATCATACTTAATCTACATTTGTTTGGAAAAAAATAAGTTATTTTTGTGTCTAGCATGATAAAACTAACACACACTCAGTCTAAAATGCACTTACTCCATTAACACCTTATATTTTTAAAGTGATGCATGTATATGAAGAGGAAGTTAAATCATTACAGCCATTAAATCTGTTATTGATAATGTGGTCAGACCTGTGACCACATGAAAACTACCTTCTTACACCATCCATTCCATATTTCCTTGGCCCTCAGTAAGTACCTCAGCTGGTCATGGTTCTTTTCCTGGTGGAGGGATCCAAACATTTATTCCCGAAAACTCTGAGCCGTTAGTATTTATGTCAGATCTGGCACTGGAAAGGAATATTGAAATTACCATGGACTACCAAAGAACAAACAAATCTGCATTGGAAGAAGTATGGCCAGTATGCTTCTTAGAGGCAAGTCTGAAAAGACTTTGTCTCATATACTTTGGACACGTTGTCACAAATGATCAGTTCTGGAGGACATCGTACTTGGCTAAACACAAGGGAGTGTAAAAGAGGGACGTCCTCAATAAGATGGATTGACACCATGGCTGCAACAATAGGCAAAAAACAAAAGAAAAATGGTTTAGAATTTATTTCAGTGGGAAGGCATGCTATGTTGTGGATGGAATGCCCCAGTGTTGGTTTCCGTTTTTTTGTCTTTCATTCAAGCGTTATAGTTTTGACTTTTATGTTTGGACCTGTGATCTGGCTCTGACTAATTTTATGCCTGGATTGAGATGGGCTTGGGGTGCATTTTATTTTCCTTAAAGATAGCCAGGGCCCTGGTGGCAAGATGGCGGACTAAGCAGACCCATGACAAAGACTCTCTAGAATAAGAACATGAGAAAACAAATGAAATGGCTGTGATGATAAACCTGGAACCCCAGACGTTAGAGGAAAGACTAGAGTCGTAGATTGATTACCAACAAGGAGAAGAAGCTGGACAAACATAAGGCTAAATTGAGGGTCCCCAATAAGCAACCACTCAAGACCACCACATCTGTGCTGTTTCCAGAGTCCTTTTGCGTTCTGATGACATGTAGAAGCCTGTTCTGCCTTTGTGAAGGAGCATTATTGAAGGCTTGACCCTCTCCTTAACCCTCATTGTACCAATTAATCTGTACAAAGTAACCATCTATGTATTCTGGTCTAAAAATCTATCCTATGCATGTATACCTTATTCGTCCTGACAATGTTTTAATTTGGATGTCATTGACTAAATTAGTGGTAATGTCAATAGAACTATCATGGGGATGATTTATAATGTCCTCCAATAAAATAATGATGATGCCTTTATAGTGAAAAAGAAAAGAAAAGAAAAATGGTAAGGGTAGTGCATGATGGGTTGGTATTTTGTTCTGTTGTACATACGGTCACTATGAGTTGGAACCAACAAAAGTGCACCTAAAAACAACAGCAATTTACCTTTTACTTGAATCAAAGGACATGGTTGTACTAAGAGACAACCTTAAGCCTCTCCTGCATTCTAGAAATACTCTTCTTTGCCTCCATTGTGTAATACCAACCCTATTTCCCCTTGATAATCAAGATCAACCACACCACTAAACATAGTGACATCATCCTCACTTGTTGATCCAGAGATACAAGGAGACCCAAAGAGCCAGCAGTCACTCTTCCCTTCCAGTTCATTTTTCCTGTTTCCAGGTGGTGGCATTTTGCCCTTTGGAACTGAGACCTGAAAGTAAAAATGTTGTGAATCAGTCGCTAGGAATAATAGTGTGTGGCACCATTTCCATTTCCACCCTCGGTTCCTGGACCCATGAATCTTGGCTATTGAGGAAAGAGCCCCGTAATTGTGTCTTTAGAAGTTCATTCTATTGAACCAGATGTTTTAGGGTGATGGGAAAATGGTAAGACAACTATCACATCAGTTTTCTCCTAAATCCCCTTAAATAATCTTTATCCCCTGACCATTTCCAAATCACCAATTAATCTAGCTTAATCAAGTCATTTTATATATTAAAAATGTGTCCTTAGTAACACCCATAACTAGGGAAAAGTTAGTTTCAAGACTAAGCTTTTGGTGTTCCCTATATCTAACCATACTTCAGCCACATTAAGACTGCACCCAACTCATTACTTTGGTGGTGCTATTAATAAAGCAGGATAACATTTATTAACTATAATATTTATTTCTTTATATTCTTAGGTACCATCAAGTTGGCTGCTACTTATCTTAGCCCTACGTATAACAGAAGGAAATGATACATGGTATTGCACCATCCTTATGATCTTTGACACGTTTGGGCCTATTATTGCAATTTCTGTGTCAATCCATTTCACTAAGGGTCTCCCTCTTTTTGACTAAACCTCTACTTTACCAAGTATGATGTCCTTCTTCAAAGCACTGGTCCTAAAAAATATGTGCAAAGTACACGAGTTAAATCCTGCCATTCTTTCTTCTAAGAACCATTCTGGTAGTATTTCTTCCAAGACAAATTTATTTGATCTTTAAACCATCCAAGTAATATTCAATAATCTTTTAGGTTGAAGCTGTTTCTTCTCATTTTGGTTCATGATCCATCGGATGTGAAGGTCCTCAAAGATTTACTGTATCCATGTCATCAAGGTTGACTGTTTGGGAGAAGCAGTTCCTTGCCAGCTGTCTTTCGAGTGCTTTCCAACCTGAGATTCTCATCTCTCAGCACTACATCAAACAATGTTCCACTGCTATTCATAATGTTTTTTCCTGGACAATGTTTTAAGAAATAGATCATCGGGTCATTCCTAGACTGTGTTGGTCTTGAAGATATGCTGAAAGTTGTCCACAAAGGGCAACGCTAATGACATTCCAGTAGCATAGCTTCCACTAGCACTGCCACTTAGAAGGCACTACAGTATGACAAACTAATAGCTGAGTGCTTGGTCCAGACTTAGTAGTCATTGTAGGAATCACTGGGTTGGTCCCAACTGCTCTGAATCCCAGGTACAGCAGAACGAAGTGCTGCCCTGTCCTCTGCCAGCCTCACAATTGTTGCACAGTTGGAACCCAGGGTGGCAGGCACTGTGTCAGTCCACTTCTTTGAAGGTGATCCTTATTTTTGGTGACCTTTGACTTGGCCAAGCCTTATGTCCTTTTCCAAGGATTGCCTCTCCTAATAACATATCCAAATCCTGTTCGACAAAGTCTTGGCACCATCACTTCTAAGGAACATTCTAGCAGTACTTCATCCCAAACAGATTCATTTGTTCTTCTCATACTTCATGGTCAATACTCTTGGTCAAAACTATAGTTCAAATGCATCAGTTCTGCACTCTTTCTTTGTCCTTGTCCAACTTTGCATTTCAATTGTCCATCTTTCACAAGCATAGGTGACCCTTGAAAATAGAATGGCTGAATCAGGCTCACCCTAATCCTCAAGGTGGCGTCTTTGCTTTTTAACGTTGTAAAGAGATTTTGTGCAACAGATGTGCCTGATGGAATGCATCATGTGATCTCTTGTCTGGGGCTTCCATGAGCATTTATTGTGGATCCAAACAAAACAAAATCCTTGACAGTTTCCATCTTTTCTTCATTTATCATGATGTCTAGTGGTCCAGTTGTGAGAACTGTGGTTGTCTTCACATGGAGTTGTAATCCACACTGCAGTCCTTGATCTTCATCTACAAGCATTTCAAGTCTTCCTGTAGCAAGCAAGGTTGTATCTTCTGCATGTCACAGGTTACGAAGAAGTCTTCCGCCAATGAGGATATAGTCCAGTGTCTCGGATTATTTTCTTGGCACACAGATTGAATAAGTACACTGAAAGGATATAACCTCGATGCACACTTTCCCTGATTTTAAACCATGCAGTATTCCTTTTGAATGTTTGTCTGTGCACAGGTTTCCCATGAACACAATGAAATCCTTTGGAATTCCCAATCCTCTCTATCGTATCCATGGTTTGTTATTATCCACAACATTGGAGGCTTTTGCATAGTCAATAGAACACAGATACAGGGACAGTGAATTATTAGCATGCCTCCTTTAGCCAAGATCTCTGTAATTCCTACTAAATGATCTTTTCCTGTATGTGTCTAAGTAATAAGGTGGGAGAAAGGCATTGATAGTATTAACCTGTGAGCACTAGTGAACAAGATATATTGTGAGCGCCATCCTTCTGGGTATCAAATGAGCCCTCTGAGAAAAAGGAAGGGGTTGGACCAGCAAGAGCAAGGAGCGGAGTGTGTGCCCTGGACCCTAGGCTTTCTGCACAGTGAACCTCTTGATCCAGGAGATATCTGTGACATCATAGGAGTGGCAATAGACTCAGCAGTTAGAGCATGAGACGTAATGGTGGACTACCCAGTCCCCAGAGCAAGTAAAGCTGAGTGCGTGGAGGCAAGAGATTAGCTTGTTGAGTGGGGTGCCTCTTAATTGGGGAGCTGCAATTGCTGACCCACATATATAAAAGAGAGCTTTTAGGTTGTGGCTCACTGAAGTAGGACACCTCTGGGAACTTAATTTGGGGTCTGGGTTCTCTGAGCCATGGAGTTTGAGCTGATAACTTTTCTACT
The DNA here is from genome assembly GCF_000313985.2 of Echinops telfairi. Classification (NCBI taxonomy): domain Eukaryota; kingdom Metazoa; phylum Chordata; class Mammalia; order Afrosoricida; family Tenrecidae; genus Echinops; species Echinops telfairi. Next base: position 1,636,302 of record NW_022103897.1, on the reverse strand, counting down.
GAGGTTTACAATTGTAAGGTATATTTTGAGCACTTATTGGCAGCCCTGAAAGAACTTGGTAGCATGTCCTTAGTGAACAAACTGTATCTTGAACATTCCTCACCTGCAGTACAACCTGTTAACTTCCTTAATAAACCCTTTTATCATGAATATTGTCTGTGAGTTCTGTGTGGCCATTGCAATGAATTATCAAACTCAGTAGCTGGAAAAGTAAAGAGTGTTGTGAATGAAAGAACATATAAACACCATTCTGGTATGGCCCTAAGTGTCATCTTTTTTTTTTTTTTTGAGTTGAGAAATATTTTTCCAGTGTACTAGCCCCTGGAGATGAATATATTCTGAATTCATGGTTGTGTGTCAGTGCTACACATAAAATGTATCTTAAAATTTGACTGGATCTTTTTCCTGACTTTTTTTTTTTTCTGGAGTTGATTATCCAGTATCTTGGCCTGCATGAGGATTACAAGCTAATCCCACTAGTAATTAGAAAAGGTGGCCTGTAGCAGGAGCAGAAAATGCACCCCTGTAATGTATTTAATTTCTTGCTCTTTTGTATGGACAGATTGTGAGGCCTGTCTCATTAAGGATGTGGAGCTGTCAAGTAAGCATTGGACTATTAATGGCAAGTTTGGTAGTTCAAACCCCCTAGTAATTCCATGAAAGTAAGGTGAGGCTCTTTGCTCGCATAACTATTTATAATCCCAGAAGTCCTATAGGAAGTCACTGAATGGACTTATTGGAAATGGGAATTTTAAAGAAGATGCAAAGAACTTTAAATAAATTTGGACATCATTCAAACCGAGAACAAATCTTTTACTATATACCGATAAGAATGCATTGTTTTAGACTTTGTTAATGGCATCAATCCTTCCACAAGTCGCCACGGGGTTCCCTTTCTTTCTTGTTCCACAAAGGCCTATTCCAGGCTATTTGAAAGGTCAAAGAAGTATTGATTTCTGATTTTGCTCATGAAGAACAAACTGTTACAACAATTTCTCTGCCCTGTAAACAACCAGAACACTAAACGAAATATTTTAAAGAATTACTTTCACACATTAAACACAGGCAGCTCAAGACAACAATCCTGAGGGAAGGGAATCCAATAAGCCCCAAATTGTATCACTTATTACTGAAAAGTATTTCCAATTGCAGCCCCCACCCCACCCCCACCCCCAGGTGTACTCCAAGGAGCTTAGTGTTTTGCTGATGTGAGCAGAATTCTGTTAGACTTTGGGAGCCAGAATGAGAGAGGAGAAAACTACGTAGAGAGTGGCTTCTCTCGAAGCTCTCACTTACTGCTGGTTAGAAGTTCCCATTCAGTGAATTCCTACTCATGTCTACCTCACGTGTTTTAAAGTAGAACTTCACTCCACAGGGATTTCAGTCACCCTTTGGAAGTGACTCAGTCTTTCTTTTGAGATGCCCCTGGGTAGATTCAAACCAGCTTCTCAGTTTCTATCTGAGGGTTTACTCATTGGGTCGTGGAAGGACAATCTCAGTAGCAAGAACAAATTAGCCTTTGGCTGAATGTAGCTTTGGTCACACTCTCATAAATACTAGAACATCCCCCAAGAGGATTCCCAGCAATATAACTGTCCACTGAAGCAAAATCCAGTGCTCTTTGAAGGAGTATAACCAATGAGGCAAAGTCTACAATATATGTAAATCATTTCTACTCTTAGCAACAAACGATTGAAATTGAAATGAAAAAATACTTCCATAGATCAAATGATTCCATAACATCAAACATAAAAAAATATTTTGAGATTCATTTAACAAAACATATGCAAGCTCTAGTCATAAAAGTTATAGAACATGCTGAGAAAAAAGAAAGAAAATCTAAATTAACATAGATCATAAGTTTTAATAGTGTTAATATTTCAGTCATCCTCAAATTGACCAAAATATTCAGTATAATTTCAAATGAAATCTCAGTAGATGTAGTAAAATTTTACAAAGTGATTCAAAAGTACATATAGAATATGAAGAACCTGAAATGATCGTTTGAAAAAGAAAATTAGAGGACCCACATAATCAGATTTACTTTAAAGTAATAATATGAGAGTGTGAATCTGACATAATAGAAATCATTGGTTACAATGAAATATAAATGAAATCCGATAATAGGCCTATACATCCATATTTAAATAATATTCAACCAACATGCCAAAGTAAAGATGAAAAGAAGATCTTTTCAATTATCCATCTATGTGAAAAATTATTGAAAAACTTACTCCTTCATATTTTAAAACAGAAACAAAAGACAGAAAAATGAGTCTTATCTTGCACAGTGTGTAAATATAATTCAAAATATATCATACACCTAAATATAAATGCCAAAGTTACAAAACTTTCAGAAGAAAAGATGACAAAAATTTTTTGAGATCCTGCATAATCCCAATAATTCTTATATAAGATATTGTCTTCAACCTGCCAATTAGAACCGCATGATACCACTTTACAAGCACTAGGAAAATTATCATCAGAAAAAAATAGAAAATAACATGTATTGTTGGGGATAAGGTGAAATGTCAACAGTTGTGTATTGCTGGTGGGATTCTAAAATAGTGAACATTTATGAAAGTTTGTTGGTTCCTTAAAATGCCAGATATTTGAAAGCAGGAATTCAAACAGATAAGTGTATGTCAATGTTTATTGTAGCATCATTTTCAAATGCTAAAGAGTGGAAATAATTCAAATATTCATTGGCAAATAAATGGGTCAACATTACGGTGTTCACAGAAAATAGAATAGTAATCCATTTTAAATATACATGAAATTCTGTTACAATTTGAGTAAACTTTGAGTTTAAGTAAAATAAGTTATTCCCAAAAGACAAATTTGTGTTTTCCCAATTATATGAAATGTCTGGAACAGCCAAATACACAGTGGGTGGGAGTGGGACATGGGAGAGATGAATAAGGTTCTCTTTGACCTGTTAGAAATTTTGCCAATGGGTAGTGATGGTGGTCACATAACAGACTGAATGTAATTAATATCATTGAATTATACACTCAAAATTGCTCAAATAGGTAATTTTATGTTATATGGGGGTAAGCCCAAAAGTATTACTACAAAATCACAGAAACCTCTAATTCAACAAAAAGTATCAAAATGTTAAGGTAGGGTTTCATCCCATTGCCTCCAATTCTGAACATAGTATTTCCACTGTCACCCTTCCCTAAAGAACCCTGCACTCCATGATTTAGAACATAAAAAAAAATCCTTTTTCAATGTCATTTGGTTTTGGAGACAAAAAGAAGTCTGAAGAAGCAAGATAAGGACTGATGGTGGTGGTGGTTGTGTTGGGGGGGGGTCCTGAATGAAATTTTGCTGGCCTTTTTCTCACCACCACAGCTTTCAATTTTCTTAAAACTTCTTTCTAATATACCCCTGTAATTATACTGTGGTCATCGAGAAACTCTATGAAGATGACCCCCTTTGAAATCTCAAAAACCATTGCCATAACTTTCTAAGGTGACTTATCTGCCTTGAACTTAACTAGTTCAGGAAAACCCTTCTGAAGTACCTGTTTTTGACTGGTCTTTTTCCACCCTAAGGATACAAAGACAAGTGTATTATTGAGATATCTTGTCTACAGCGATCAACTGATTATAGCGACATGCTTGTATACATTTCTTTTGTGCCTTTTGTTTCACAATTTTCTTTCAGTTTGGTAAACATGATTTATATATAGGCATTGCTGATCCTTGTGGTTTCATATCTTAAAAGGAAACCTGGAAGTAATTCTTCATAGTTAATATTAAATAACCGTCCTGCTTTGAATTTTATTTTTCATATGGTGTGAGGTCTGGGGCTACATTCCATGTGACATAAAGGGTTCCCAAGGCCAGTTGTTGAAGAGATCATTCTTTCCCTATGAATGCACTTGGACAGGACACCATGCTGAAAATCCTTTGGTTGGCACAGACAGCCTTTTAAGGGCCTCATTCCTAATAGTTCTCATCCTTATCTAGATTCAGAGTAAATTGAGAAATAAGACAATAAGTTAAGCCTGCTACCCCCTACCTCCACCTAAACTGTGGTTATCAATTCTGCTTGGAGCCCTGGTGGTGTAGTTGATGCGCCTTGCACTGCCATCCCCATGTCGGCAGTTCAGAACTGACAGGTTCCTGGGTTGAGGGCGCTCTGTTCTTGCTTCATGGCACTGAACGAATCCATGCAGCAGAAGCACATTTGCAATCCAAGTGCAATTCATGAGGAAAAGGGAAGTTCCAGGTATGACAGAGTCTCACAAAGTGCACCCTGTTTCAGGAAAGCAGACAAGGCTGCACAGCAACCAGATAGGAGTTCCAGACTGAACCCCCAAATCACGTGGAGAGAATACAGGAACGGGAACACAAAAACACACTTGCAGAACTCGAAAATTCCAGGGGCCAAGAGAGTGTGGACCCCAATTGGGCCTTGGCAGGAGTAATCTCATCCTCTGTTTGCAAGCACACCTGAAAGGGAGAGGCAGCCTGCCTGCAGACGGCTTTTACACCAACTGGCTGGGGACCAGTGGTTGAGGGTATTGACTGAGTTTAGGCACATCTTTGTGATGTCATGTGCTTAGGTTGTGTGCCCAAGTTTAGCTTCACCTGAAACTAGGTAGGCCTAGTCTGCATATGCTCAGTTTGAATTTTTCCATAGGTGTCTAATTAGTGTGCCTCATTTCCTTTCCAACCCCTTGGTTGTAACCTTTTGCCCCCCTTAGTCCCTATTCTGGAAACCTCTGAACCCAAATCTTTGGAGGTGCTGAGTGAGGAACATCTCTGGCTGTTTCCTGCTGTTAGTGGACATGAGGTGGAGTTTTGGGGTCCACACCTTTACTCTACCGGGAGGGGTTGCCATCCACGTAGGGGCCTATGTTGGATGGGGTTGGGTTGATTCGGGCACTAGTGATCCTGGGGGTGGAAAACTTGGTTTAGTGTCATTAGTAATCTGACAACTTCTGGAAGAGACAAAATAGGTGAACAGTTTAGGTAAGGCTGGAGCGAGAGCTATGGGATGGTCATGTCCATGGAAGTGTGGGTTGGAGTTACTCTGGAAGATTCCAAAGGAAATCTCTGGAGCTACTGTTAACCCTGGGTTGACAGGCGTAGCCTGCAACCACACTTTAAACACGGGACTTGTGTCGTAGCATTTGCTGGCTTAAAGACTGCTGTGGCTTTGAGGCAAGGTTTACTGCAGTGTTTATTTGTCTCAGGTGCAGCTGAAACATCATCCCATCTTGAGGCCATCTCATGGCTCACTTGTGTGTACCCATCTTGCTCCATTTGATCTGCATCTGAGGGATCCAGTTGTGAAGGCTTCCACAATTTTATCCATGAATGTTGGATCCATGCACTTTGTCCTGGAACTTTTACGGCAGTGGGGATTGAGAGAATTACAGGGAAGGGACCTTTACAGGGATGGAACACCTCCTGGCACAGAGCTACTCTGATGGCATATTGCTGTATTAAGGACAGAATCTATAGCTGGTTCTGTTACAAGGAAAGGTCACCCATATAAAACTTCATCGGGGCTTAACCATGTAGGATGCCATGGGGCAATTCTGGGATTTAACAGAGCTATTGACAGTGCATCTTTCCAGTTCATCTGAGTTTCTTGTATCCATTTCCTGAGGGTTAGTTTTAAGTGCTGTTAATTTGCTGTATTTGCCATGAGGATTGTGGTCTCTAGCACAGTGGAGATGATAAGCTATGCTTAAGTGTCATGCTACTGCTTAAGAGCTAAGGAAGGAGGTTAGGAGAGAGTAGACAGCACTACACAGGAAAAAATGTACTGGCCTACCTGCCAACATCCACGCACAACCAGGGTTCCAGACCAGGAACAGCAGTCCTCTGCTGCTGGGCCGTCTACCTGAGATGCTTCCATCCAGGTAGCGGTTGCAGACTTGTCAGCAGACTGCTCTCTTCTTGGGTGATCCCCATGGGATGCCCATGTGGCCAGTTTGTTTACAGCGATAATGTGGCCCATGTGGAGGATTATCTTTAGGGTAATCTTTTGGCCAGTGACCCAAATACTGATACGCATGGGACTTTGTACCTTATACAAGGGTCTTTGGAGGCTGGGAGGCAGTAGATGGGCACTGATTACCTATGGAGGCCTATACCTTGCATGTGCCTAGCATCTTCCCTTTGTCTCCTTTGCCTGAGTCTGAGCCTCGCTCTCTGTCTCTATTGTGAAAGGTAGCATTGGCAATCGTTAAACATCTGAAGTCTTTGGTACATTTGGAACAAATGTCTTTACTCTTTCTCAAGAGGATAAATGTCTGAACATAAAGGACATCCGCGCACTTTCCATCCTTTACATAGGTTAGGCTTTGTCTACATTTGAGGAGGGTGAGAAAGTGTGCTATGTGTTGGTCAGGATTCCCCATCACCTGGCAGGCTCTGGGGCTAGAAAGAGTTGCAGAAGAACCCAGTTTCCATTGTGGTAGTGTCCATGGAATCTACACCAATAGACAGGGGGTAGCACAAAAGCGCTTCCTCTGGGAATGGATTCCTGATTGCCCATTCTAGAAAGCAAAAATAGCAAAAAGGTTAGATTGCCTGGTGTCCTGGGGTTCTTAACCTGAGATTCACGACTGAATGTGAAAAACGACGTGGAGAGAATATAGGAATAGAACACAAAATCACTTTTGTGGAACCAGGAAATCCCAGGGGCCAAGAGAGTGCAGGTCCTGAATAGGCCCTGGGCTGGCACACAGGTGTGTGTGTGTGTGTGTGTGTGTGTGTGTGTGTGTGTGTGCCGGGACACAGGAATAATCTTACCATCTGCTTGCCAAGCATGCCTGAGAGTGAGAGGTGACCTGCATGCAGACTGCTTGTATCTCCACTGGCTGAGGACGGATGGTTGAGGGTATTGGCTGATTGTAGGCACACCTGTCTGATGTCATGTGCCTAAGTTATGCGCCCAGGTTTAGCTTCACCTGCACCTAGGGTAGGCCAAGTCTGCACATGCTCAGTTTGGATTTTTCCATAGTGTGCCTCATTTCTTTTCCAACCGTTTTGTTGTGGCCCTATGCCGGTATTGGGGAGAATCCCCCCCTTAATCTCTATTTTGGCTACCTAACATAACCACCAGAGCTCAGAGAGAGAAAGACGGGGCTGTCTACTCCTGCAAAGAGTTACAGTCTCGGAAACCCACAGGGAGTTGCTATGAGGCAACCTTAACTTGATGTTAGTGATGGTTTTATCATTTCTGCTCAAGAGTATGTTGAGAATCTATCCACAGAAAATGGAGGCATAAATAGAAAATCACTCTAACCCTCTCTACAAAGAAAACAAAAAATGTAGGAAGGAAATAGTGTTGGCCTTGAGAAACTTTGAATTGGGGAGCAGAGGACAACAGCGGAGAATTATACAGGCAAAAGTCAATGAATTATTAAGTCATATAAAGTATGAAAATCATTTCTCACACAATCACTCCCCCAGACCCTCAGCAACACAGGCCACCCGTTCCTGTGAAATAAAAACCTAAGCCAAAGAGCCTGTTTCCCTAACCACCGCACCCCTGCTTGTACAAAGAAGCAGGAAACCAAATGTCTGCTCAGAAAGTAACCAGGAAGACCTCCCATGGGGGTTGCTGGAGGTATGCCAGCACTTCCTGCACCCAGACACTGTCAGCTACAAGGCTTTTGGGAATATCTACCGAAGGCCCCTGCCGTGGAATCTGCTTCCTGGGTTCACACTATCTGCCTCTCAGAACAAGAGAATTCTGTGTGGTTGAAAAACAGGAAAGATGTGAGTGAAGGTTGAATCCTTCCACCACACTTACTCAATCTGTATGCAGAGCAATTAGTCTGAGAGGCTGGACTAGATTACTGGATTAGAGGAAGACTTCCTAACAAAATGCAAGATGCAACCAAGTGGACTTGGAGTACTTACTGATGAAGATCAAACACTGAAACCTTCAGGATGGATTATGAATTACTGGGCCAATAAACAAAATCAGGATAAATGGAGAAAAAAATGGAAGTTGTCAAAGATTTTCATTTTGCTTAGATCCACAATTAATGCTCATAGAAGCAGCAGTCAGGAAATCAAATTGTGTGTTGAAAGGAACAAATCTGCCGCACAAGACTTGGTTGGACTGTTGAAGAACAAAGATGTTATTTGGAGTACTAACGTGCGCCTCCCTCAAGCTGTCATATTTTCCCTATCCTCATATTCATGTGAGGGCTGAAAAATAAACAAAGAAGGCTGCATAAGAACTGATGCTTTTGAATTATGGTGTTGGTAAAGAATATTGAAAGTGCTGTGGACTGCCGGAAGAACACACAAGTCTGCCGTGAGAGAAGATGTACAGCCAGAATGCTTCTTAGAAGTGAGGATGGCCAGACTTTACCTCGCATGCTTTAGGGGCTATCAGGGATATAAGTCCCTGGAAAAGGACATTATGCTTGGTAAAGTGGAGAGCCAACAGAAAAGGGCAAGACCCTCCAGGACACGGATAGACACCATCGCTGCAACTATGGGTTCCAACATAACAACAAGGCCTGACTCAAAGGTACCTAAAAACAACGTTTGTGTCAAAGAAAAATAAGTAAATAAATAAGCAGGTACAGAGCTTTTGGCCTTTGCTTATCGCTTCCTTTCCCTTTTCAGGATAGCTCCTTCTAGCTCCCTAGTATAATTAGTGTTTGGAAATTTCAAATATCAGTTTTCAACTTTCAATATTGCTCAAAAATACCAGAGGGTGTCTTTTGGTCAATTTGAACACTACTAGGCTTCGCTACTCATGGGCGAAATTGTTCATTGTACAACTGGGTCACAATTTTTTCTCCCTGGTTCATATTCCACCCCATTCTCTATTTCTGCAAACATGCTTTCAGTTGGAAAGCCCACACTGTTTAGGGGCAGGTGCTTCCTCTAGTTTTTTTCTGCAACTTCATTTTCTCCTTTGTTGAAGCTGCTTATATTTGAACTGAAAGCACAGACCTACTTTCCTGTTTCAAGAGGAGAAACTTCTGAGAGAACTGACTTTTGGCTCAGAGCCTCAGGGGCCATGTGGTGGTTGCGAAACTCAATTTCATTGATCTACCTCAATTTCATTGATCTACAGAGTAGAGAATCTTCTGTAAGAATTTGTATGAATTCGGCACTAAGAGTTCCTTCGTAGGTAAGAAGCTGACGTGCTCCAAATGGATCCAAAGGAAGATCTGCGTTACTGCTTCTAAGAAGCATTCTGTCGTACTCTTTCCTAGATAAATCTGCTTGTTATTCTAGCCATTCATGGTAATTTCATTATTTCCCAATAACATCCAAAGATACTGAGTCTTCCTTTTCATGATCTAGTTTTCACATACATATGAGATCATTGAAAGTACCATGGCTTGGGTGAGGTGCACCTAAGTACTCAAAGTGGCATCTTTTCTCTTTGAAAGGGATATTTTGCATCAGACTTGACCGATGCAATATGCCCTTTGATTACTTGGCTACTGCTTCCATGAATGTTGATTCTGCATCCAAACAAAATTAAATCCTTCACAGCTTCAATTTGTCTTCCAAATTTCTTAGACATAAATGAATGAGTGCTTCCAGTGCTCCAGCAGCTTGTAGAAATATTTCGATTATGTTTTGTCTATTCCTGGAGCCTTGTTTTTTACTATTGTGTCAGTGCTGGTTGGACTTCTTCCTTTAGTACCCTCAGCTCTTCAGCACATATCATAGCACTTGAAATGAGTGAATGCCAACTGGCTCTTTATTGGTACAGTGATTCTGTATTTCTTCCATTGCCTTTTGATTGTTCTACCATCATTCAATAGTTTGCCCATAGAATCTCTAATTACTGGAACCAAAGTCTTACAATTTTTTCTTCAGTTATTTCAGCTAGAGCTATGCTGAATGTGTTCTTCTCTTTCGCCTTTCTAACTTCAAGCCTTTGCACATTTCATTATAATAGTTTACTTTTCTTCTTGTCCTGCTCTTTAAAAGTTGCTGTTCAGTTCTACTTCATCATTTCTTTCTTCTGTTTTAGCTATTCTAATTCAGGAACAGCTAAAATATTCCTAGGAAACTTGAATTTAGAAAATATCTCAAAATCAGATTGGACACAGAATGACAGAAGACATGATGAACTGTGCTATGATATTAAAAATAGCAGAATAAAAAAGCAAAAGGTTGTTAAAATTACAAGAACAGGAAGGGTAAAGTGAATGTCTGAAGAGACTTTGATATGTATAAAAAGTAGTGCAGATAAAAGCAATAAATGCAGGGGAAACAGAGTGTGAATAGCCTTTTAAATTTCAGTGCCCCAACAAAAAAATCAAAAGACACACGAAGTAAAGTGAAGTGGTGGCTCATCCAAATTAGCGTAATGAAAGGAGTGATCGCGCATCTATAGAAGATCAAACCTTTAAAAGAAAGAATAGAGTACAATAAACGAGTGAGGGAAAACACAGGAAAGGATCTCAAAGAAACAAGGAAAGCAATGCTAGCTAAAAATTACAATAGATAAGAAGACAAAGAAACTAAACAAAAATATTGTAACTTTAAGGAAGAATAGTAGAAATAAAATCAACAGATGTAATCAGGCAGTGGGAAAAAATAAGTGAATTAGAAGTTAGAATTGTCAAAGTTACCGAAGTTGAAGAGGAAACACCAAGAAGGCAAACCACAATTTTATCAAAATTTCCAGGAAAACATCGAGCCCTAATATATGTATGTTGTCAATTCCAGAAGATGGAAGAGAAAAGAAAGGGATAGAAAAAAATAATTGAAGAAAAAGGACAGAACATTTCCCTAGAATTATTAAGGACATGGACCTACAATATAAGAAATCCAAAGAACTCCAAGCAGGATAAACCCAACAAATCTTCAAAGAGAAACAGATATTAACTGTCATTCACACTTTCCAAAAGTAAGAGTAAAAAAATAGTCCTGAAAATATTGACAGTGAAGAAGCCGTCATTTATGAAGCATCCTCTATAAGATTAAATGCTGATTTATCCAAAGAAGCATAAGCAGCCAGAAGGCAGCAGAATTAAATATTAAAGGGACTGAAAAGAAAATCAACAATATCGACAAGAACTGTCCATCAATACTGTATTCATCAAATCTCTCCTTTAGTGATAACGAAATTAAAATATTCGTGAAACAGAGGAACAAAGGAAACAAAGAAATTAAAATATTCCTGAAACAAAGGATATGAGTGTTCAGATCCTCCAGACTGGCAATATAAAAATTAGTAATCAGAGTTCTGTAGATGGAAAATTTCTCAATATAATTTGGGGCATAAAGGAAAGCCAGTAGGCAACCATATGCTTACTGGAGGAAGAACAAACATTTGTATTTTTTCTCCCTTAAAATTGGGAGTAAGACAAAGGTGCCTATTCTAAGCATTTCTATTCAATGTTGCATTAGAAATCCTAGCCAGAGCAATAAGACAAGAAGAGACATAAAATTCACCCAGATTCAAAAAGGAAAATCAAAATTATCTCTAGGCAGGGATGACAAGATCCAATACATAGGGAAAAAAATCAAAGAATTCACAAGAAAACTTTTAGAGCTGGTGGAGGAATTTAGCAATGTTTCAGTGTAGAAAATCGATAAACATGACACTATATTTTTGATAGCCAGGCACCATCAGCTTTCTTCACCGCATTTGCTTATGCACACATTTGTCTTTAGCGATCATGTCGGGAAGGCGAGCATCATGGAATGCCATTTAATAGACCAAAGTGTTTTTGCATTGAGTAAGCACTTGAGTGGAGGTCCAATATCCATCTGCTGCATTAATAGTAAACCTTTATATATATGCACATAGATCTATTTCTCCATCATCTGATATAAATATATTTAAATATGTACATGCCTGTATTTAAACCTCTATAAATGTCCTTTGCCTCCTAGTTCTTTCTTCTATTTCCGTTTACTTTCCTTTTGTCCCACTATCATGCTCAGCCCTCATTAGGGTTTCAGTAATTTCTCTCAATTACATTGCCCTTACTGAGTCCCTACTAGGCCTCTCACACCCTCCTTGCCACTAATTTTGGATCACTTGTTGTTCCCTTGTCCCTGGACATGATCACTGAAGACAAATGTGTGCATAAGCAAACGTGGTGAAGAAAGCTGATAGTGCCCGGCTATCAAAAGATATAGCTTCTGGGGTCTTAAAGGCTTGAAGATAAACAAGCAGCCATCTAGCTCAGAAGCAGCAAAGTCCACATGGAAGAAGCACACCAGCCTTTGTGACCGTGAGGTGTCAAAGAGACCAAGTATCAGGCATCAGAGAACAAAAATCATATCATTATAAATGAGGGGGAGTGCAGAGTGGAGACCCAAAGCCCATCTGTAGGTAATGGGACACCCCTTATAGAAGGGTCACTGGGAGGAGACAAGACAGTCAGCTTGCAGTGTAGCAACAATGTAGCATACAACTTTCCTCTAATTCTTAAATGCTTCCTCCTCCTCTCCCCCCACTATCATGATCCCAATTCTACCTTACAAATCCAGCTAGACCAGAGGATGTACACTGGTACAGATAGGAACTGGAAACACAGGGAATCCAGGACAGATGAACCATTCAGGACCAGTCGTGAGATTGGCAATACTGGGAGGATGGACGAAATGTAGTGTAGAAAGGGGGAACTGATTACAAGGATCTACATATAACCAGAGTGCTCCTTGGAAGGAAAAAGGACAAGAGATCATCTTGTGTGCTTTGGACATGTTGTTAGAAGTGGGTCAGCTAAAAAGGGGAAGGCTCATTGTGAGGTGGATTGACCCACTGCTTACAATGGTGGGCTCATAAGTAGCAAAGTTTGTAAGAAGGGCTCATGACTGGGCAGTATCTTGTTCTGTTAACTATCAGTCAGAGCTGACTTAGCAGCACCCCACAAAAAAACTATATACACATATAGACTATGTTGGAAGGTATAGCTTAAGAGGAGGGTTATTTGGAATTCCTAATATTGATCTCCACAATTAAACCCAGATTTCCCTCCTGCCAACAGCAGGTCTGGTCCTAGGATGAATGTTCACAATGGAAACAGCCCTGAGAACCGAGATGAACTTCTGACTCCTGTGATGTGACCTAATCACCGGAGATGAAAAATGCGAGCTGAGCCAGCCATGTTGAGCTTTTTCCTCCTAGTTTTGCTAATTTAAGGCAGTATTATATCTTCCCTGGGGCAGCTTGAGTAAAAGCTTGGAGGAACCTCAAGACTCTTGATTGAGTTTGCTTCCAATGGAAAGAAACATCATGACTAAAAAACAAGTACTGCATGCCAAGAGTATTAAATAGATTATTAATCCTTATTAAATTATCCCACACATTTTCTAGATAAATTTCATATATATATAATTCTGCATGTGTTTATATACAGCCAAGTCTGAATTCTACATAGACAATACATGTGTTGATCTGCAGTTCACTCAATCCCATGGCACACTCTCAGGCACACTCATATGCTCTTTCCATAGAATATCATAATCAGCAACTTTTATCTCTGATGTTAGTGTATTAGTTTCTTATAATCTTTCTTAGTGTTTTGGGACATATCCCTTAAAAATCCTGAGCATAATATGGAAGAAATATAGTGGCTAATTTCTAGGGTTCCAGAATTAAGAAACATACTAGTTGCAGTGTTGGAGACCCTGAGTGGTTAATATGCTAATCAAAAGAGGCTCCGCTGAAGAAAGGCATAACAACTTGTTGCCAAAAAGTGAGACCTGGAAAGCCTTATGGAACACAGTTCTACTCATTCACTTGGAGACGTCATGAGCTAGTGTCGACAGCAACTGGTTCTGAGAGCTAACATGTGGGCCATTATGGAATGGATGTCTAGTGTTGTTGTTGTTGTTGTTGTGTGCCTCTCCAAAGATTCCAACTCATCGTGTCCTAATGTGAAAGAGTGAAACTTTCCCATGGCTTTATTGTTGTTGCCATTCAGTGGGACCCAGTCAGTTCAGAAGCATGGTGACCCTATGCACAACAAAATGAAACACTGCCGATCCTTTCCCATCCGTGTAATTGTTTTTATGTTGTAGCCCATCATTGCAGCCACAGTATCAACCCATCTTGTCAAGGGTCATCCTCTTTTTCATTGCTCCTCTGTTTACAAGCATGATGCCTTTCTCTAGGGACTAGCCTCTCCTGACAACATGTCCAAAGCACGTGAAACTAAATCTCATCATTCTTGCCTCTTAGGAGCATTCTGGCTGAACTTCTTCCAAGACAGATGGGTTTTTTTTTAGACTGTAATATTGATTGGAGCAGATTGCCAGGTATTATCTTCAGTGGAGCAGGCTGTGAATTCAAACTGCTAGCCATTTTGTGCCCCCAAGCATCCTACAAACTGTCAAGGTAATTCTAACATCTCTGTGTTAGAATTGGCTAGGCATGAAGATTGGCTAGGCATGAAGCAAGAACAGTCACTTTTTAAAGATATATAAAGGTATAATGTTCGTGCATGTAGTGGTATGTAGCTCACATTCTACTTAGCAATTTTAGTGGTAGATTTTCATCTTGTAGTTCTTTCTGAGCTGTGATCTTTCTAAAATTAATAGTCTCCAAATAGTCTCTTTTTCAACTTCAGCTCCTGCTTCCTTGTCACTGGGAATTGTCCCTCCAACTTTCTCCAGCTTTTAGGGGTTTCCCTAGACTGTCTGATGTTTCTGAAGCACAAGGAACACTTTCCATCTTTTCTACTCTTTGAAGATTGGTAAAATAATTAAACAACTTACAAAAATTCCTTTTTCCATGCTAGTCTTAATGTTTCCTTAAAAGGATTAGTAAATCTCAATAATGAATTGATCATTGGAAAATATGTGGTTTAAGTAAAAGATTTAGGGTAGGGAAAGGAGGCCATTTATCCATCTAGCTTGGGAGATTGGGGGCATAGAGTGTATGTAGACAATAACAGCACTGTTTTAATTTTTTTTAATGACGTGGGGCAGTTAGATAACCAGTTCAAAGATGCTTGGCTATATGGGATACAAGTCCATGCTACTCAAAGGCCCACACTTCAGCTAAACAGGCTCTTCCCACGAATCTGTCAGCCTATCTGGATGGTGGCCTCTCCCCACAGATAGCCAGAGGCATTGTAACAGCTTCCTGTTCTCTCCTTTTATCTGAATAGCATGGACCTAGCAAGGAGTTTAGCCTACCGTGTTTTGGGATGTTAATAAATTGGTTTCTGAAAAAACACCCAAACTATAAAAGGATTCCCTGAAACAACCCCCTGCGGCAGAAATTTTCCTATCCTGCCAGCCACCACTGAAGAAGTAAGCCCCTCAATGTAAACAAATTGACCTCTCTTAAATTGTTTTTTCTGTCTCTTAGCAGGTATGTATAACGAGACTCTCCCTCTATTGAGGTTGAAACCACACAGGGACAAAGAAGACTGGAAGAAAGTCATACAGAAAGCTCGCTCAAAGGATAAGATTGTTCAGGGTCAAACAAAATTTTTTAAAT
>NW_022103897.1:1617537-1619787 GCF_000313985.2 Echinops telfairi | reverse complement strand
AGAACTTTAAGAATTATATCAACTCCTTTGTTCTAAATTTTATCAAACATACAATCAAGGTGCATTGATAATTACAGGTGACTGGAAGGCAAAAAATGGAAACAGAGAGAAGGATAGGTAGTTGGAAAATATGGCCTTAGTAATAGAAACAAAAGTAGAGATTGAGTAATATAATTTTGCTTGTGAACACCCAATTTTTCGAAAGCTATGGAGGACATTGGGAGGCCAATATCCATCTGCTGAGTACCTAATCAGATTAAGTCTTTAGCAGATCCCTTCTGGCTACAGGTGAGGGATGCAAACAGCTTTACTAACAGACAGATATTATTGTAAATTTGATTATGGTGAACTAAACTACAGTGTAATGTGATACTTGGATAGTTGACTTCCCTCTTGACCCAACCTGAATTTGTTCTAGGCTTAAACATTTCTCGCTTGTTCCACTATAGAAATTTCTTCACTGGATTTTTAAATATTACTGGTTGTCTTTTCTTGTTTGCTCTTCCTTGTTATATTATTTCATCGTTCTGCTTTGTTTTTGTTTTATATTTTTTCTGTTAGGTTTCCCAGTTTATAAAACAAAGAAATAGTGGATGAATAGAGACAGTAACTTATGTAATGGATTATCAGGGTCTAGGGAAGGTGAGGGGAATTGAGTTTCAAAGAATGAATGTGGAATAGTGAAGGTAAAACTAGAACTGATTGATTTAAAAGCTACTTAACTAAGACGTGTATGATATGTGAATTTTATATCACTATAACTATTTTAAAATATTACAATTTTGCAAGACGAATGTCTTCTTTATAGCAAATACATTTTTCAATTTGTGCAATTGTTGATTATACAAGTAGATCTCACCAGATGAAATAGACAGGAATCAAATTGACTATATCTATGATAAGGAGCCCTATGGTGCACTGATTGTGCATTGGGCTGGCAACTGCAAGGTCTCTGAGGGGGAAAGATGAGCTTTGTACTCCCATAAAGAGCCACAGTCTCAGAAACCCAAAGGGGCAGTTCCACCCTGCTCTATAGGATCACTATGAGTTGGTATCAAGTCAACGGCAATGAGTTTTATTTATTTTATTTTTTATTGTATGAGGTTATGAAGAAAGGCTCAGTATCAACAGCCAAAATAAAGCCAAGGACTAACTGTGTTACTGACTCTCAATTGCTTATAGGCAAGCTCAGGGTGATGAAGCAGAAGAAAATCAAAGCAAGTCCATGAGAATAAAACTAAGACCATGAGAACATCTTAAGCACAGTCTTGACACATTGACCACTAATGAGTGAGGACCAGATGAGTGGTTAGATGACGTCAAGTACATCGTACACGAAGAAAGTGAAACACCCCTAAAAGAAGAGAAGGAACAGATCAAAGTGGGAGTCAGAAGAGACTCTGAAATTTGCTCTTGTAGGTAGGTAGCTAAAACAAATGGATGAAATGTGAAATAAGAGTTGAAAATTTCACAAGGTAGCTCAAGAAGACAAAATCAAGTATTATAATAAAGTGTATAAGAACTCAGTGTTAGAAAAGAGGGAAGAACATATTCAGCATATCTTTAACAAAGGAGTTGAAGAAAACTATCAAGTGTCAAATTTCAAAACTGGAGGATTCTCTGGCAAAAAATATCGGATGATGTGTGAAACATCAAACAAAGATGGAAGATAAGAATCACTGCAGCAAAAAAAAAATTGGCTGACATTTAAGCATTTCAAGAAGTGGTATAAGTCTAAGATCTGATGGTATTGAAGGAAGAAATCAGCTACACTGAATGCATTATCTGAAAACATGACTCCAGGGGTTGACTGAATACTAACGGACATGATTCACAGAGCTGATGCCATGCTGGAAATACTCAATAACCTATGCCAAAACACTTGGAAGGGTTACCTGTCCAACCAAGAGATCCATATTTGTGCCCATTCTAAAGCTTGATGACCCAATAGAATGTGAAAAGTATCAAACAATATCAATAATATCAGATACAAATAAGGTTTTGAACACAGTATTAAAAATATGTTGCAGAAGTACATTGATGGAATGGTGCTAGAAACATAAGCCAGACTCAGAAGAGGATGTGGATATCCTTGCTGATATCAGAGAGATCTTGGCTGAAAGCAGAGAATATGGTAACAAAGTTTATTTGTGTTTTATTGACTGTGCAAAGATATTTTGACTGTTTGGATCACAGCAAACTATAGATAACAATGCAAAGAATGAGAATCCCAGACCACTTCACCGTGAC
>NW_022103897.1:1615015-1616187 GCF_000313985.2 Echinops telfairi | reverse complement strand
ATTTGTCTTTCTTATCCATTTCTAATGTTGTATGATGACTATCATTGTGTCACACTTGAATTATTTTATATAACTTGGTCTTTTAACTTACTTTATTGACCTTTTCCCCACAAATTACCTTCAATGTGTGTCTGTGTTCCCAATTTACCTCCCACACCCTTTATTTTCTATGTCTCTGCATACCAATGTACAACATTTAGCAACACCTGGCATATGGTATATATGATTTGCATAAACAGCATTGTGCTCTACTCGAGTACCTGCTTATTGTGAATGCCATTTTTATCTACTCACATCAATATATGGAAAACTAGTTTATTTCTTTTGAGCACTGTGCAGTAGGCCTTCCACATGGATAGTTCACCTTTTGTTTGCTTTAATATATTTTTAGTTTGGTTTCAATCTATTGCTACCCCACACAGTGCTATCATTAGCATTGTCATACTTGTTTCTTTGTGTACTTGGGCAAGATATTTTCTTAAATAAGACACTTAGCCATGGAACTAAGTGGGTCGTTCTATATGAACATACTCAGTTTCTCTCAATCTGACCTAATTGTTTTCCAGAATAACTGCACCATTTACCTTCCCTAGAAGTGCACAGAGGCTGCCTCTGCCCCAAGGCTCCCCAACTCTTAGCTTATGTTCCCTTGACATACTTCCTTCCCAGTGGGCACAGGCTCATCAGAGAAATCATTTGCATAATTTAGGTTTTGCTTACTGATTGGTTGGTCATGACTAGGATTGTACTGTACACCTTCAGAGAGCAATTTTCTCAACCCAGCCACAGGTAAAGACCGACAGCTTGCATTATTTCTTATTTAATTCGATTGGAAATTTGATACTCTCTTTTCAAGAGAAAGAAGAACAACTGTATAAATGATACAATTTCCTGTGATACCGTTTCCTAAAAGCCTTTCATAAAAAGAAGAGCTTCATATACTTCAAACTCTTGCTAACAGCATTTTTCC
Organism: Echinops telfairi; assembly: GCF_000313985.2. Taxonomy (NCBI): domain Eukaryota; kingdom Metazoa; phylum Chordata; class Mammalia; order Afrosoricida; family Tenrecidae; genus Echinops; species Echinops telfairi. Next base: position 1,615,217 of record NW_022103897.1, on the reverse strand, counting down.
CTATATCATCTACTATGATTTATGATTTTTTTATTGAACGATTCCCTTGTACCCCATTTCTTTCATCATGCATAATGCTATTGGACCATGTGTAACACAAATGTACGTGGTAAAGGAAAAATAAAGCAGCAGGACAATTAACCTTACTCGTCCAGCGAATCACTTTCTACCAGTTGTTTCATTGCAGACAAAAATGAGGGTT
>NW_022103897.1:1613012-1613919 GCF_000313985.2 Echinops telfairi | reverse complement strand
CCTCCAGCGGAGGGCCCTGAAAAATCAGAATCAGGAACCCACCCCCCTCCTTTCCTACTCCTCAGCCTGCCATGCAACTTCTCTGGCCTCAGGTTGCCACATATGGGTGCCAACTGCCATGAGAGTGCCTATGTTCCTTTTACTGTGATGCCTGAAACTGCTTCTATCCTTTAAAAAAAGGTCACTTGGATCACAAACCAGGTTTTGGCGTGAATTCTTTCTTGTGTGTAACTAAGGTCCAAGATATTTCTAACCTGAGGGATCTAACAAGACTTTTATCAAGGACTTAGCAGCTAGGGTTTTGGTAATGCCAGTCCTGGACACAGCTTACTCATGAAATGGAGGAGAAAACCCTTGGAGAAAAATGAGAAAGCAAATAACCATGAAAGACCATGGTGGTAATCTTGTATTGTCTGTGATTTCTAGAAGTGACACGGCAACGTATGGGACAATGAGAGTGATTATTTTATTAATTACCATTGTAGGTGGTGTACAAATCTGTTTAATCCTTGCAACAAGCCCATAAAGTACTATTACTAATATTTTACTAATAAAGAAATCTAGAGAATGTAACCAAGTGACCCAGGATAATACAGTAAAGAGCAGGGTGTGGTTCATACATAACCAGACGGTCAAGTCCTAGAGCCTGTAGGTCAAAACACTACATTATATTGCATCCACATCCTAACCAATATAAATTAGTGCAGTGGTAGAATTTTCCCCTTTCATGCGGGAGACCTGGGTTCATTCCCACTGAGTTAGTTAATTGTGCCAACCTGGCCGATAAACACATGTGGGGCTAATTGAAAGGCAGAGGGATAAATGGGTGGTGAAGCCTCGCCTTTCTAGTTCTCGGGTCTCTTGCTTTGTGGTGGTCGCACCAGGGTGCAGTTGCCTTAGCAGTTCC
>NW_022103897.1:1612121-1612875 GCF_000313985.2 Echinops telfairi | reverse complement strand
GTTGCTGTGTATTTGTTTCTCTAAAGTACCTAGACTAATACACCCACTCAACGTACCTCATGCTCAGCCACCATAAATCTATCAGAGTGTTGTTATAATGCTTGGCAAGTTTCAATGAAGCTTTTAGCCTAAAGTGAACTATAAAGAAAGGCTTAGTCATCTACTTCCAAAAACAAGTCAATGAAAACTGTGGATCACAAGAGTTCAATGTACTAACGCTCAGGAGAATGGCACAGGATTGTTGTACTGGAGCTGCTATAAGTCAGGGACAACTTGAACGATGATAGCCTCAGAAACCTATGGAGGAAGTTTTACTCTCTCACACAGGGCTGCTATAAGTATGAATTGACTCCAAAACAACATACATGGTCTTGAATTGAATGGTATTTATCCAAATATAACCAAAAATTAAAATCAGATCATGTCAACACCTCCTGATTACAAAGGCTGGTGTGCTTCTTCCATGTGGGCTTTGTTGCTTCTCAGCTGGATGGCCAATTGTTTATCTTCTAGCCTTTAAGATCTCAGATGCTATATCTTTTGATAGCCAGGCACCATCAGCTTTCTTCACCACATTTGCATATGCACCTGCTTTGTCTTCAGTAATCCTGTGGGGAGGGTGAGCATCATGGAATGCCAGTTTAACAGAACAAAGTGTTCTTGCATTGAGGAAGTACATAAGTAGAGGCCCGATGACTATCTGCTACCTTAATAGCAAACCTATAAATATACGCACATAGATCTATTTCCCCAT
>NW_022103897.1:1598183-1610639 GCF_000313985.2 Echinops telfairi | reverse complement strand
TCAATGCCTACTCATAGCGACCCCTATGGGTCAGGGTAGAACTGCCCCTGTAAGCTTTTGAGACTTTAACTCGTTATGGGAGTAAAAAGCCCCATCTTTCTCCTCAGGAGCAGCTGACTTTGCAGTTAGCCATCCAATGTGTAACCACTTTACCACCATAAAACATTTGTCTCTTCAATGCAGGATACTTGACATTTTGCTTTCTGATTCAGTTTATAGTCTCCAATGTCTAGAATAGTTAAAGGTACCTGGTTCCACTTTTCCTTTCTTTTCCTCAACTAAAAGTAGAAGAGAAACCTAATTTTCTCCTCTGCTTGCATTCTCCATTAACTAATGTTAAACAACTATTTAAGAATGTACACAAGGTTTACATTGTAAAACAAACAAACAAACATAAAAACCTTGATTTCTTCTTTCATTGAAATTCAAAATACTTTTAGCAAATAAAATCTGCCTTTCTAGCATTAAGACACCCAGTCACAAGTGCATATCAGCCCATGGAATGAGGTGTTAGCCACAGAAAATCAGCCAGTCCCTTGACCCTCTTAGATCCTCAGACAACTTTTTTCCTCTCTGGCACATGATGTCATTCTCTCCTCCCTACTGAATGGTGATCACTAATATAATTCCTCCTGCTTGGGTCAAGGGAGACTTTATGCTGATATATTGGTTGGGAGAAGGAATGGAAACAATTATTTATTTAGAAGGATGACTCAAACCCTCACTCATGTTTTCATTTATTTTTTCCACTGTTCCAGCCAAAGTTCTGAAATGATGTCCTAAGAAGGCTATGGGGGCAAGCAGACACAAGTTATCTATGCTGTCAGCTGCCAGTTGTATCTTTCTTCTTTCGTTTACTCATTGAAGAATAACCCATTCCTGGTCCTCAAGGAGAAATCCAGCAGAATGACAGATATGTGTTGCACCTGGGAAAATAGAATGTGAAAAGCAAGGAACTACAGAGAAGAAGATGCTTATTTGCCAAAGCAACAAGGAGATTGAGCATTGCAAGTCTAAATAAATAATGGCTATTTTCATATGGTAGATGACAGTAGTGGGCTATAATTTTTAAAGAACAAGACATAGCCCTGATTTCAATGCAGGCCTACTAAGACAAAGAAGAATGGCTCAATCCAATCATGGCACAAGGTACTAGAGGTTTCTGGAATGATGCTGGTACCACATGTGTAAATCTAGCCCGAATGCAACTTCTAGGCACTTACAGTGAGGAATGGATATTATCAAGATCCAAATTTGGCTAAAATGAGGCACTGACCGAAAGATGCATGCTAAGCATTGGCAATGTTTACTAAAATACAGCCACATCCCCATCCTGAGTTCTTGAAATAAAACAATTCAGTGCATGAGGTTGAAGTTTCAGATTCCAGAATGCCCACGTTCAACTCTTCCTGTTACCTGACACTAACTGCCTTACCTTAAGAATGTTAGTTAATCAGAAAATTTCTGAGTCTCTCATCTGAAAAATGATTTAAATGTAATACTACCTGTCCCATTGGGTTGTTGTTTGGACTAAAGTTGCCCATAAGTGAAAGACTCTTAAAATATCTAAACTTTGTTAAGTAAATACTTAATAAATGCAAACAGCTTACTTAATTATTAGGAAATGATGAGACCTTTGACGTGCTTTGGAGAGGAATCATGGTACTTAGATAATCTTGTATCAGTTTGGGACTTGAGAGGATTAAGAGTGAAGGAGTAGTCTAGTCTATCAATCAGATCATAGCCAATGAGACCTCTATGTGGGCATGCCCTTCTCCTGAGAATTCTGAGAACTTGTGTAATTTCTTCTTTGGAGGCTGGAGAGACTTCTCTCTCTCTGCCCATTCCTTGGAGATGCTCTACTGACAAGACGCATGGCACTACGCCCTGGTTTCTGGAAAAGCCACATAGACTTATCTTGATGCAACCAGCCCTCTGGAGATGGAGAAGGCATGTAGAGACCCCTGTCAGCACTGAGACGCTTACAATGCCACTGGATCCACAAGACTTCCAACTCATTGGCTTGTGACCCCCTGCATTCGGCATCATTGCATGTATCTCCTGAGTCTGAGAAAGACTTTATAGATTGATATTAGACATATGGACTAATATTGGACTTATGGACTTGATCTGGACTGGGCTGGGACATTTTCTCAATATTCAATTGCTCTTGTATAATAAACCTCTTTCTTATTCACATATAAGTATCCATGAATTTGTTTCTCTATTACCCAGACTAACACAAGAATATATAAAAATACCTGCATTACAGAATCTTACACATCAAGAACTTAACCACATCAACTACCATCACAACAGAAATGCATTAGTAGAAAATAAAGAAATTGGCACATTTGATTCCTTACTTGTCAAGAAAGAAACCCAAGGTTGTAGAGCATCATGTGATGTCTTCTTATAATTCTTCCAATCCCAGGTCTTTACTTTGACTAAGAAGACATTCTGACAATAAAAGAAAAAGATATGACAATTCTCATTAAGATGCAACCAAATTGACTATAAAGTGAATTTAGAGCCACCTTAATCTTTCTGTCATCTAACTCTGGGGATAGTGAAATGAATTGTTAGAGAAAAACCACAAAATGGAGGACATCTGTGGTAATCTCACTAAATTAGAGAAATGGATTTAAGTTCTTTTTTTTTTTCTTCCCTGGCTTGGAATATGTTACAAATCCTTGGTCACACTCACTCTCAGCCCACTGCCATTGAGTCAGTTATGACTCATTGATCCTAGAAGACGGAGGAGAACTGCTCCATGGGCATCCAAGGCTATAAATCTCGAAGGAAGCAAACAGCCTCGACTTTCTGGCTGAAGGATTGAACGTGCTGACCAGGGCTCCTTACTTCTTGGTGCATGCAGTGTAAGACCCGGAAGGGAAACGCCAATGAAATTTCCAGAGAGCAGAACCCAGATATCTTCACTCCTCTTAAATGAGTTCCTCCCAGGTGTCCAGATTAAGTAACCAGTTGCTTTTTTTCCAGAAGCTATTGAATGGTTTAATATATATAAATACATATTGCCTCACAATACCTATCATATTTAATAAGTAACAATGTTTTGTGTTGTGTATTTATGTTCCCACTATATGCATGATAGATAGCATTTCAGAAAACTCAAAAGTATCCTTCTCTTTTAGAGCCTTAAGACAAAAGAAAGCTACTTCAACACTAGGAGCACTTATTTTGCCAGCTAGACTTATTTTTCCTCTCACAAAATTTCTTCCCGCGCCCCCAGCAGTTTTATTGGCATCCAAGTCACATGTCATAGAATTCAATAGTCACATCAAGAAGAATTGTAAAATCATTACCACAATCAGTTGAATACGCTTTTCTTCATTCTCGTGATGATCATTATTAGCTTCCTCTTTCCCCCAATATCCCCTCCCATCCCCTCAAGGAACTATTAATACAGTTACTGTCTCTTGAGATTTAACTATCCTGGATTTTATATGCACAAAAACATTAAAAAACAAGCAAGAGCTAACACATAACAAAGTAAAACAGATAAAAACCTTGCAGAAAATATTAAAAACTAGAACAAATTTATTGGGATCATAAGGAAGATCAAATGAGAAGGTGCTAAATTTTAACCTACTTGCATCTGCAACAATCTCCTTTTCAATGCATTCTCTGCGTTATCAAGGCTGTTCACATCCCTGGTCCATGGTCAGAGGGGATTCACCAAAGGCTTACTCCACATAACATGATTTCTTGACATTGTGTTTTCTGATAAGCATGAAGTCTTAGCAATTATACAAATGACCGATTTAACTTCCATTCCATAGTGTTGTGTAGATCTTCTGTGTTTTATTACTTTGCTTTGTGTATTATGAGAAGTCCATACACAAGACTTTAACCAGAGACTTGGAGAGGGAAGGCTTGAGCTGGCCACAATCACGCTACCCATTTGAACACTTTTTCCATACGTGATGAAAAAAGGGATGATAATCCTTCTGTTTATGCTTTGCATTCACTGAGTGAGCACTGTAGCATATGAATCTGCATATATTGCCTTATAAAAATGCCCTACTATTCCATTTGTGTGGTTTGAAGACAAGGACTTCATCTTCTTTTTCTTTTCTTTTGGAAATATGCAAGTAGTACACAATGGATCAAAATTGGAATATCTTAAATCTCCCAAAGCAACAGAATAATTCCCAGGCTGGAGTGAACCTTGCTTTTATGTTCCTAAGGAAAGAGTAAGGAGTCTTTGTCATGCAGTGGTTAAAATCTAAATGTCTAACTAACAAAGTGTGTGCTGCACACCTACCTGTGGCTCTACGGAAGAAAAAAGGGGCAGTCTGCTTCTGTAAAAAGTATAGCCTTTGAAATCCTGTGGGGTAATCCTACTGTATCCTATAGGGATGCTATGAGTCTTACTTACTTCAAGACCTAAGTAGGTTTTGTGTTTCTCCATCTCATCAAAGACTTTGTGAAGATCTAAACAAAACATATGGGCTTTAACTAATTGTGGGCCTGGTGTCCAAACATCCATGAGAAGAAGAAGAAACTTAAATGAGGTTCGCCATTGTAAACATTCCAGCATCACATGTAATTCCTGGACATGGGCTAAACTCAGCAAAGAATCCTGTTTTTCATGTGGAGAAAATGCTCTTGTACATGGAAGGATATCATAATTATTAGAAAGAGCTCAAAACCTGGTAAATTCCACAAATACATATCACCCCAGACAATAGTCAACTGGTCTCCCTGAATAACATCCTGCCCTCTCTAAGAACCTCTCCATCAATGTCCAATACTCCCTTTTCCATCCTTAAAACCCTTAAGTGCTCAAAGATGTTAAAAAAAACAACTGTTGTCCAACACACAGCTACTAAAAGCGCCCTGCAGCCAATGAAACTAGGATGTGTGGGGCACTTAATACTATCCTTCCATCTATCCCAAAAGATTTTGTAATCAATTTTAACTTTCAGCCCTGGGACATCAAACTTTTATTAAAAGAATGAAAGTTATGTGATATTGACCATAAAGAAGTGCTTCCCTTAAAAGAGTTAAAGGAAGTTAGCTTTCACCTATCATCTTCTTTTTTGTATTCTCAGCGGAGTATTTGATGAGGAAAACACGTTAATTCCAAAATTCACAAGTTACAGTGCTCCATCTTTCGGTTGTTGAGATCCTGGAAAAGAAATGGGTTTGAACCAGTGATCTTTCAATTAGCAGGTGAACACTTCATTGCAGCGCCATCAGGATTCCTGCATCTTGTCCTAGTGAAAGGAAAACCTGGAATTGCAGCGCTCAGACAGAAATCAAGAGAATAATTCTGCTTCTTCCTCTTGCATGCCAAGTTTATTATTTTGACAAATTGAAAGTAAAACTTAGAGAAAACTTGAAGAACAGGAAAGCAAATAGGCATTGTATTAGTCTGGGTACTTTGGAGAAACAAATCCATAGCAATTCAGGTATAAGAGAGTTTTATGTAAAGAAAATGTGCATCATGAAAACATCCCAACCCAATGCTGCCCAAGCCCACAAGTCCAACATTAACCCATTAACCCAACACCAGTCCACAAAGTCCTCCACCTCACAAAACAGAAGCAATGATGCCGACTGCAAGTGGAAAGCTGAGTCAGTGAATGAACAAGCATCTCAGCACTAACAGGGGTCTCCACATGGCTGCTCCAGCACCCAGGGCTGCATCGGGATAGGTCCATGTAGCTTCTCCTTGGGGATGTCTTGTAGGAAGTCCATCTTGCAAGCTGAAGCAGGGAACTGCTAAGGCAGCTGCACCCGGTGCAACCATCACAAAACAAGAGACCCGAGAACTAGAAAGGTGAGGCTTCACCACCCATTTATCCCTCCGCCTTTCAACCAGCCCCACATGTGATTATCGGCCAGGCTGGCACAATTAACTAACTCAGGTATATACCTTTATCTGGACTTGACACTTATTTTCACCCTGATTGTTAGTTGCCGGCCAGTCAAACTCATCTGAGAGAGGCCCTATGTGTGTGCAATAGAACTAACTGCTCCATCAGGCCTGCCATCTTTTGCTGGCAGTTCCCCAGGTATGTGCATGTGAGGCAACTCTGGGTGCACTTAAACCACCCACTTTTTAGATAGAAGGCATGCACTTAAATACTTGTGAAACCCAGGACTTCTCAGCAATTAGCTTACCAATTGAGAAACTCTATGTTAAACAAGTTAAGTAGGTTCAGTGGTTCCATGAAATTTTTTTCACACTGAATGTGTTGTGGGCTTCATGAATCTCCGGGGGAAGACAAACATACTCAGAATTTACTAATCTTAATTTTCAAGGAAGCTGTGTTTTTCATCCTCTCTTGCTGCTCCACCTCCTGAGTATAGATAAGCATTGGAAGGGGGTCACAAATGCCCTCCCCGAATTCTCACGGTAACAGTTAATATTGTAGTAAAAGTACGAATAAAATAGAACATCTTCTTGATGTTCCCTGAAATCCCACAATTTGAACTAACAAAAACACACTAGAGGGAGTTCAAACATTTGTTAATTGGTGCTGTTTGTTCGTGTTTTAGAATGAATTTTCAGTTCCATTTCCCTTTTATACCTACAGTCATTGTTGCCAGTCAGAGTATCATTGGCCCCACTCTGTGCACGATGTACAGTAACATTGTGCTGTACCTGGCTGTTAGGATCACAGGGTTTGCACGTTTTGAAGCATTCTGTTCATCATAGCAACATGGGGACTGTGTATGAGGTACGTTGACCAGTCATAAAACCCGGGTTTCCTGCATGGAAGGGGAAGACCCTACCACTGAAGGACCACTGTTTTCATTATCCATAATCAAGCCTGCTGCCATCGAGCTGAATCCGAAGGAAGCTCATAGTGACTAGAGAGGACAGAGCAATACTGCCTAGGGGTTCTAAGTTGTGATCTTTCAGAAAACTGATTGCCACATATTTCTTCGGATGGGTTTGAACATCCAACTTTTCCGTTAGTAGCTGAGCACTTGAACACTGTACTGATAGGGTGTCTTTATCCATAATTACTCCAAACTACTGCCATTGACTTAATTCTAGCTCAGAGTGACCCTACAGGACAAAGTGGAACTGTCCCTATGGGTTTCTAAGATTGTAACTCTTTAAGGGAGTAGAAAGCCTCGTCTTTCTCCACAGGAGCAGCTGGTAGCTTTGAGCTGCTGACCTTGCAGAAAGCATTCCAATAGGTAACCACTACATCACCCAAACTCAGAAAAATAAACAGCACTGCTATCGAGTCAATTCTAACTCATCTCCGCCTAATAGGACAGGGTAGTACTGCCCGGTGGGTGCTCACAGGCACAAAACCCCATCCTTCTCCAGCCAAGCAGCTGGTGGTTTCAAACTGCTTACCTTGTAGTTTGAAGCCCAATGCTTAACTACCAAGGCTTCTGGTTAGCAGCCAGGGTTCCTTAATTAGGAGTCCTTTAATCTAAAGAAAGTGGAGTCATAACAAGAAGAAATTTAAAAATTCAAAATGAGGAAAGCAAATAGAAACTGGGGTTAATTTATGTAAACTCTGTAAATGATTTTTCATTCAATTTGCTGTTCCCAGTTTCTGATTCAAAGCTAAGGCTGTTTATTTCCATATTTTTTGTACACAGCTTTGATTCAAAGCTAAGGCTGTTTATTTCCATGTTTTTTATATAACAGTTAGGTTAGAGAAAAAAGTTTGATGACAATTTTTGAGACCACTTTTAGGCTCAAGGTTCCTTGGAAAAGTGGAAGTCAGCGTCAGGGATGAGCAAGTAATTTGGGGGTGGGATGGGAGGAGAGGGGGTGGGGGGTTGGGCACCAAGGGCAGCCTGCGGCATTGTGTTCTAGAAGGTAAGCAGGAGCCTGCTACCAAGCCTGCAATTTTGCTCTTGTCTACCATGAAACTTCTCACTCCAATGTCCATTTTGGAGCTGCAAAATGCTGCAGGGAGCATTACTGTTCAGACAGGATTGAAGGCAAGGATAGATGGGAAGTTTCAATGTGGGGGGTGTTTTAGGTCACAGACTACAATGATTCATCAAGCAATTCAGAAGATGCACTGACAAGTCCAATCTGTTTCTTCATCAACTTTGATATTGGCTAGTGCCCCTTAGGCATTAAGGGAAGTAGTCTTTGCTCTTGGCTAGCTTTTTTTACTTCACTGAAAACCAAGAGTGGGTATGAGAGCAGGGCTTGGAATCAGTTCATGCTGGCATTTTCAGCCCAGATGTAGTGATTCAGAATCTACATTGTGAGTAAGATACATAAGAATCACCTGAGAAACCTTCTTATAATGCACATGCTGATTCAGCATGCCTGGCATGAAAAGGCAGATTTTCAGCAGGGGGGGTGACCTGGGATCGACTAGTTCAAGAACCCCATGGAAGCAACCCTTCTGTAAAAACAGTGAACTTTTCTATCAGTCTCTCCTGGTTTGGAGCACCCAGCCTGACTTTCTACATTCAACACCAGGTTCATCTTTATGAGGGCCAAGCTGTGGGCGAGACATCAGGATTGAAGACCACGTTTAACCCTAAGACTAGCATTCTGTCAATTAAAACTCATTTTTCCCCACTGCTTGCCTTCTCGCTATTTGCAAAGTAGACACCCGTAGGATATACCCAGGCCCTTTTCCCTCAGTCATTCTATGCTTATCGATCCTTCAAGACCCAGCACAGCCCAGGCCTCGTCTCTGCCTTGGAGGATGGTATCTCTGGATTGTGACTTTACCACCTGCTAGTTGTGAAATTCTAGGCAAGTTACCCACGTGTTTGAGTCCCTAATAAGGCAGCAGCAAGAACACTCACCTGTTCAGGTTGCTATGAAAATTAAATGAGAATATGTGTACATTGAATTCTAAATTCTAATTTCATCTTGGTGTGTGTGATGCTCTAATTATTTCAGGCAAAACTTCACCTGTATCTTGATAAAGATGAAACATACAGTCAACAAGGATTTTAAATACCTAAATTATTTAAACGTGGTTAGTTTATATTCAGCAAGATTGGTGTATTTTTTTATGAGTAGCAGTAGCCTACTTATTATTTAAATCATGTTAAAGGTACTATTTAATGAGCACTTATACTATCCTACTTAATCTTTTCAACAGATTTGTGATAGGAAGTTTGGTTATTTGTTGACCTGACATCAAAACTTAGCAGCTTGAAACAGCAATTAATGTAATATATGCGTCTCAATTTTGTGAAGAAGGAATTGAACCGAGCTCAGCAGGACAATTCTTCTTCTGCTCCATGTGACACTGATGAAGGTCACTTGGAGCTGTCAGCTGGCGACTAGGTTTATTTGAAAGATGCACAACGACTTCATCCACATGTGTGGTATCTTGGCAGGAATGGCGGGAAAACGGAGTTCTGGGACAGTGAATCAAAGGTGCCATACATGATCTCTTGAGCTTGGTAGTTGTCTTATAGTCTAGCTCCTTGTATCATGACTCAGCATCCCAGTAAGATAGGAGTAGAAGCTACCACTGGCTTAAAGAATCACACCCAGAAACCGGCACCTTGTCATATCTGTATTATTATGTTACTTGTGAGCATCACAGGCTGCTTAGATGCAGCAGGATGGGACAGAAATGTCATCTCATGTTCAAGGATTTCTCGCCATCTTCAATCCATCACAGTAGGCATTATCATTATTATCATTGTCCTCCTTATTCGGCATGTAAAGTCTAAGTTTTATATTATATTAAATTATGTTATATTTATATTGTGACTTGCCCAAGATCACAAAATGAGTAGGGGGAAAGTGATTCAGAAATCTATAGCTTTCCATTCCGCGTACCAAGGCATAGCCATTCATTCATTTGCACTCTCTATCAAATTCTCTCCCTTTCGTAAGCACACACACACATACACACGCACCAGCAGAGCTAGAAATGAATGCTCATTCAAGCAGTTATGTTACCTTTGCAGAGGAGTGTCGTGGGAATTGTAATGGCAATCAGTTTCCCTGCTGCAATTGGAAAGTTGGTTAATGTATTGGCACTAATTCAGCGCCTTTTCCCATCACAGCAGAATTGGCTGTTACTGTTATACTTGGATTATGGCCACTTCTCCCTCCTTTGCAAAATTTAAGTCTTGATGTTCTCGTCAAGGGAAATGATGATGGAGTTACAGTAGGCTAGTGATTAAATTTGCTCGGCAACAATCCGTAAATAACCTGCACGTTCCATTTTCTGGCTTTGATTTGGTCCCTAACTTGTACAAAGGACTGATTTCCAGGTATTGTGATGAAAAGTGAGCCAGGCTGTGGGTACAAGGTAGGGATGGCAAGGGAGCAGAAGAAAACCCTGTGCAGGAGATGGGTTGGTCTCTGAATTTACAAATGGGATAGAGTCAGCAGACAGGCATCTTAAGAAAGCTCAGGGGAGCAAAAACATTAAAAACAGTTGACCTCTCTCTTGCCCCTTTTTAACTGCCTACTGAAAACCATTTCCCTCCTGTCCCCCAGGCTCTGCTGGAGAGGCTCACTTCTATTTGGCTGTAGTCTGACTCTAAAGACTGATCTCTGTGGCCCTTTACTGCAGGTGGTTTCAGTTGTGGGAGGAGAGAATGAAGGAAGCCATTATTCCTGACGGGTATGAGTCAATTAATCTTACAAGAACAGAAACCAGTTTCCATTGAATCTACCCAACTCATGGTGACCACATGGCTATTAACCACAGTAGCTCTGTACTCCACAGAGTTTCAATGGCTGATAGTTTTCAGAAGTCAATGGCCATGCTGTTTGTTCAGAGCTAATTCAGGCAAACTCAAACTTCCAAACATTGGGTTAGCAGCCGAGTGCACCATCTATTTGCTCCACCCAGGGACTCCTGTCATAAGGGTCCTCCTCGATTCATGTCCTCTCATTATGCAGGGACCCAAACTCAGTTCTAACACAAGTAAAATTCATTTCTACCATATTCAATATTCAGCTATATAGTTAGCTCATGATGACATAGAATGAGAGACAACTAAAAGAACTAGAAGAGAAAAAGGAAACGTGTGCTTTCCAAAATGTCTGACAGAGAAGTTCAGCCAATTAACACAGGTTTTATTCTTTATGTAAAATGACAAGTATGAAAGAAAAGCAAGGATTTCAAGAAGTCTCTCTGCATGAAATTTCAAATTGAACTAATCTCACAAAGCTATCCAGTCCTTTGTAGCTCTCAGTTATTTCTAGGAATGCGTCTTAGTTCCTTAGTGTTGTGGGAACAGGAATATCACAAATGGGTGGCTTTAAGGAGCAGAAGTTTATTTTCTCACAATTCAGCAAAGGCACTCATCCACCTTGCCTTTGAGTCAATTCTGAAACCATCACTCTAGATTGACGATGAGTCAGAGTTGACTTAAAGGAAAGAGTAGAACTGCCCTGGTAGATCTCTGAGAACATAAAATTTTATGGGACCCCCAAAACCTCATTATTTTCCCAAAATATGGCGGGTAGGTTTGAACTGCTGACCTTGTGGCTAGCATTCCCCAAAAGCCAACAGAAGTATGACGGAGTGATTGCAAACTCCATACTTCCTAAAAATATGAAGAAAGGATAGCAAATCAAAACAACAATAAGATACGACTAAAATGCACAGCTATTGCTGATGGGACGGTAAAATGCTGCAAACACTGTGGAAAACCGTATGCTGCTTCCTTAAAATTTTGGAAACAGAAATATCATGTGACCCAGAAATCACTCTGCTTTGTATGTACACGAGAGCGAAAGGAGTCCGTGATATAAATAGACATATGCACACCCACCTTCATTGCAGCACTAGTCACAATACCAAAAATCTAGAAACCACCTAAAACTCCATCAGTGGAAGCGTTGATAAACTGCAGCATGCATGCACAATGTTAAAGAATAAAAATGAGTCTCAAAACCACCTCTAACATGGGTGAACCCGGCAGACATTATGCTGAGTGAAATCAGCCAATCCCAAAGGACAAATATATAAAACCACAATTGTAAGAAATCAAGAAAAGGTTTTCGCACAAAAAGAAATAGTGTTTGATGATCACCGGGGGTGGGATGGGAAGAGAGAAGAAGTAATTGGATAAAGAGTTGGCATATGCTTGCTTGGTTGACGAGAAAGACAATATACAATAAAAGAAATGTTTGCAAATATATATATGGAGGTAAGGAAGGACATGAGGAGGCCAGTAAAATTTAAAGGCAACAAAAGTAAATACTGTTAAATATACATAATTTTTCAATTATTGTGATCTATGAGTAGATTCATGAATAGACCCACAGGCTGAATAAGTGAATAAGTGTAAGGGAGAAACTATACAATAAGTATATCATAGATATGATATACTTTGTTGTTTTCTGATAAATAAATACATGATATACTTTGTTGTATGCATGTATATATGATGAGGTAAACCCCAAAATAGGGCAGAGCTTTCATAGTATGCATTTTTTCCCATCAAGCAACTCTCTGAGTTAGTGCACCCTGTGGCGTTGCCTGGGAAGGTTCTCTCTGG
>NW_022103897.1:1595814-1596652 GCF_000313985.2 Echinops telfairi | reverse complement strand
CTGAACACGCTCCCATGGGACTTCTTTTTATTTGTGTGAATGAAGAGCGACATGAAAGGACAGCGATTTGACTATGTAGAAGAGGTGAAATAAAAAATGAGGGAAATGATGTCAGCCATCTAAACAGATGAGTTTTAAAATGTTTCCAAGAATGGAATTGCAGACTTGACAAATGCAGTAAGTGTAATGGAGAGCATTTTGAAGATGATAAGGTTGTTTTGTTAAAAAATTTTTTATCTTTTTATTCAATCTCTTGTTTTCTTTTTGTTTTGTCTCTGTTATTGTTGGTTTGACTATTTATATAAGGTAGGCAAGAAAAACAAGCTCAAGGAGAAATCAACAGGATCAATAGACCCAGAGGGACTTGGGGATAGAAGGAAGAGGGAGAAGGGAGCAGTGAGCCAACAATGCCATAGATGGGGGAATAACTAGAGAATTAAAATCAATAATGAGGAGGATGTAGAGATCCTTGTGGTGTTGGGGTAACAGCAATCTAGATGAGAGGAATTACTAAGAGGCAGAAGAAGGGCAAGTGTGATGGCAGGGCAGGAGGAAGATAAAAGGAAACAAAGGAAAGATCTAGGAAGCAAAGTTATGGCTAGAGGTATCAGCATAGGGGTGTACATATGTAAATACATTAATTCTTAAAAATAGAGGTATTGGTCTATGTACATATATTTATATGGCAATACACTGAGGTAGTGTGTGGACTTTGGATCTTCTCATTCCCTCCCTCAATACAAGAGCACTTTGTTCTAACAACCTGGCATTCTGTGATGCTCACCCTCCCGGCACAGTTGCTAAAGCCATAATGGGTGCATAAGCAAATGTGGTAAGG
>NW_022103897.1:1592761-1594827 GCF_000313985.2 Echinops telfairi | reverse complement strand
TGTGTGTGTGTGTGTGTGTGTGTGTGTGTGGTCAAGTGTATGTGTTTGACAGAGCATAGTTGTACATTAGCATTTATTTTTGCTGCAAATAAATCCATGAATGTGATGGAGTGGGCAGTTATAAAAGCTTCCGAGATATGAAGCTGTACTCTTACAATCTTAAGATCAATGATCTAAGCTGATATTATTGGTGCATCCCTATCTGGAGGCAAGAAGAGTGTGGAAATGGAAGACACTTGGAAACAGCCCAGTGGACTAATAGACCACACAAGCACCAATCTCCACCACCCCGAAAACAGATCAGCTAGATGGTTCCACGGCCAATATCACCAACTGCTCTGCAAGGGTATACAGATGGAGTCTACATAAGGAAAGTCACTGTAAGTTGGATCTGGCTTGACAGCACCTAGCAACAACTACAAAACAGCATGGGAAAAAATCATAAAATATACCAGGTTTACTGGTTAGCGACATTATGCTCAACAGAACAGAACACTGTTTGGTCCTGTGCTACCCACACAACTGTTATATCTAAATATATTGTTGCAAGCTTCTGTGTTAGTGATTCTAATTGAGGGTATTCTACTTTTTGACTAACCCTCTACTTTACCAAGCATGGTGTCTCTCTCCAGGGACTGTTAATGATAACATGTCCAAAGTACATGAGATGAAGTCTTCCAATCCTTCTTTTTGAGGCGCATTCAGGTTGTGCTTCCTCCTATACAGATTTGTTTGTTCTTCAGGAAGCCTCTGGTGATTTCAATATATTTCACCGATATTATAATTTAAATATATCCATTCTCCTTTAGTCTCTCTTAGTCATTGTTTACTTTTCACTTGTGTCTGAAACAATTAAAAATAGCATGTCTTGGATTAAGTGCACCTTAGTCTTCAAACTGACATCTTGGCTCTTTAACACTTTTAAAAAGTCTTGTGTAGCAGATTTGCAGCAATGTAGCCTTTGATCTGACGGTTGCTTCCAGGAGCATTGATGGGAATCCAAGTGAAATCCTTAACAACATCAAACTTGTCTCCAGTTACCATGATGCTGTCTATTGGTTCAGTTGTGAGGATGTTAGTTTTCTTTACAGTGAGTTGTAATCCACAGTGAAGACTGTAGTCTTTTGTCATCAAAGAGTGCATCCAGTTCTCTTGGCTTTCAGTAAGCTAGACTGTGTCATCTACATATTACAGGTTGCTAATCAGACTGGAATATATAAAACCAACGATTTTGTCCATCACTGAGCTCATATCCCATGTATGAATGGAATATTTAAATATAAAATGTATATTCCCTTGCCACTTGCAAAAAGTCTTTGAGAGAATAAATATTAAATTGAATGTTCATCATTTTAACACTATTAGGGTAGAAGAGACCTAGATGAACCAGAATTCCTCTTTTCAGTTCCCTGTTCAATTTGGACACTAGCTGTCCATGTATTATACGCACCTGGAGCTGAGTCAAAACTCACCAATTAAATGGTATTGTCTTTTCACGTCCACATAGAGTATTTGGACTCAAGCCATAGTATTTCCACTTGCCTCATTTGCCTATGAAAGCTGGACAACAGATAAGGAAGACTAAAGAATAATTAGTGTATTTGAATTATAGTCATGTGAGGGCACTCTAGAACCGAGGTGCTTCACATAGTTGAAAGTGATTGGCCTACGTTTGAATCAAAGCTTCACATTCTGAACTAAACTTTAGCTTGTCCTAAAAATCTCTTTTCTGCCTTTTTAAGAATCAGACCTGTGATTTAGAGCCTTGTGATATGTAACTTCTTGTACAACTTTAACTTCACTCGGGAAACAATGAGAAGGCAAGGATGTAATTTATGCATAAATATTTGTCAGAAAATATTTACCAAATCAGTCTTGGGAAAATGTCCAACAAAGAATGGATAGATGGTAGATAGATAAATAGATGATAGATAGATAGATAGATAGATAGATAGATAGATAGATAGATAGATAGATAGAGTATTTCTGAATATTGCTTTAGCACCAAGCTATGTTAGAAAATAGATGAACCTAGACCAGAGGATGTACACTGGTACAGATAGGAA
>NW_022103897.1:1587394-1592374 GCF_000313985.2 Echinops telfairi | reverse complement strand
CTTATAAAATTTTGCCTTGTTAATTTCTTATAACTACATGTAATTCTAAGCCGCCATGATTTTGTCCATGCACTCCTCCGATTTCCT
Organism: Echinops telfairi; assembly: GCF_000313985.2. Lineage (NCBI taxonomy): Eukaryota > Metazoa > Chordata > Mammalia > Afrosoricida > Tenrecidae > Echinops > Echinops telfairi. Next base: position 1,592,287 of record NW_022103897.1, on the reverse strand, counting down.
GTATAAAAAGCTTGACTCTCCTTCAAAATGTCAGTATGTTTTGTGATTTCAATTTACAATGTGTTACCTGCCTGGAATTATTCCAACCCACAAATAAAACTCTTGATTTCACTTTTACTAGAGTATAAGTTCTGTTCAGTGCTACAATATGGCATTGGCAAAAATATTGTATATGGACCATAGACTTCCAGAAGAAAGAACAAATCTATCTTCGAAGAACTATACCCATCACATTTCTTAGGAGGAGGGCAAGATAGTGAGACTTTATATTACACATTTTAGACATGTTATCTAGAGCAACCAGTCCCTGGAGAAGGGTATCATGTTTGGTAGAGAGAGGATCCATGGAATATTTTGAAAAGCAAAATCAGTGAGCATTATACATATAGACAGGTTTATATCAAAGAAACGGGAGGAATATGAGTTGTGCAGTAAAGAATTACAGTCTCACAAACTCACAGCGGCAGTTCTACTCTGTCCTATAGCGTTGCTATGAGTCAGAATCAACTTGATGGTAGTGAGCATATCAAACAAATGGCTCACAGAGTTGTAAAGGTGGACAAGGTCCAAAGCCACAGGTCAGATGCCAGACTGGAGGCTTCTCCTGTTTCACACAGCTGTAATTGCTGATGAACTCTTGATTGGCAGATCACATGTCAGGCTATTGATTACTCCCAGAGTGAGTGGGCTATACAGCAAGCTGCTAGCTCAAGGTCAAAGAACTAGAGCTTAGTTGATGAGTCAGATCCAAGAGCATACTTAGCAAAAAAAGCAAGCAAGCTTTTCCCCACAGTATCAGATATCCAGGTCTTAACTGTCAAACCTCTGAGAATCCGAATCCAGCCAAACTGACACAAAACGTTAGTGATAACAACCCACAAGATGAACTGAAACAAGGGCTGCAATAGTGGGTTTAAACATGGTAACTCTTGGGAGGATGGTGCGGGGTTGAGAAATGTTTTATTTTGTTGTTCACAGGGTCACTAGGATTTGGAACTAACTGAATGGCATCTAGCCACAGTAACAGCAAAATCACAGATGGAAGCTTTAAATTTTAATATCTGTAGGATGGAAACCTTTGTAGGATGGAAAAAAAATAATTTCTAGATGCAACACAAGGCTACCTTGTTGCTGTCAGGTAGATTCTGATTCACAGTGGACCTACAGGATAGAGCATAATTGCACCATAGATTTGAAAGACTAATATATTTATGGAATCAGACTAGTTGGTAAGTTTGGACCACCAGTCTTCTAGTTAGCACTTAATCACTGTGCTAGTAAATATGCCCTGAATAGATGGGGAAATATTTCTTGAGTGCTTACCATCTCTTCATTTCAACACTGTACTTTACCATCACTAGGCAATAAATCTTGCTATAGGCAATACTTATATATGACACTACTATGCCTGTATATGTATTTCATCCACTCAGGGTGACCAACTGGAATAGTTGATCCTCCTCATTGTCATTAAACATTGAGTTCTGTAGAAATCCTGAGGGTCAGGTTGGCGGAGGTTTGCGTTGGTGCCTTGATTTTGTTTTCATGTACATCGTAATTGTCTCTGCCTGAAGCACAGGCTTGACCTCTCTGGTCTTTCCTTCCCTGAAGGATATGAAATGGGAATCACAAAGCTCTTTTCCAGCGATGGCATCCTACATTCCCTTAGATATATATGGTTAAAGTCTATAATTTTTCATCTGGTGACTTATGAGAGAGCCATTAAGATTTGTAAGGGGAATGTCATTAGGTATAGGAATATTATGATCAAATGGAGACTTTTGCTACTTTGGGGATATTAAAGGTAGTAACTAACAAATTAATTGCCTGTTGTACAACAGGGGTATACTCAGTTTTATAATTTTGTAACAGTGTATAACATCATACTATTAAAATATCAATACAAACTTTTCTCTGGTTCTGGAATCTCTCAAAAAGCTCCAATTCTAATCCTCCAAGGCTATTATGTCTCTCCTGAGATTTAAGACAGGCTGACAATAGTTTCAGAATTCACCACAGTACTTTATCATAGTATCTGGAACATTGTAGGAGCCTCCTAAATATTTGTTGAATTCTGATGAATAAATAAAACTGATTTTACTTTTCAACTTAATATGCTTTGAGTCGCTGGGGAATTTTTTCTTGTATATTTCACCATTTCTTTCTTTTAATAAAAGATCTATATCAATGATACGTTTGTAACTACCAAATGTAAAAGTAAATGTGAACATATTTTGTAAATGATAACCGCATACAAATGCACCTCATTAGTATGGTCGACTGAAATGGGGTCAGTGGTATAGAGGAAAAGCCTCACGGGATGGGCTGGCACAGTGACTGCAACAATGGTCTCAAACATGGCAGTTTGTTCTATTGTACCTACAGTTTCTATGAGGTCAGATGGCCTTTGTGGTACCTAACAACAACACAACTTGTGAAAGGCACTGCACTATCTATATAGTCATTTGAGACTCAGTGATTTATAAGCGCACTTTGGGTTTCCATTTGAGAACTACACGTTTTCCAGTTCACATAAATTGTTTATAGTTTCAATTTATATATGTGCAAAAATAAGATTTAAAAAAATATTGAGATAGCTTAACTGTGTCTAAACCCAGAAACTTTTGGAAGGTGCCATCTAGTCTATTGTTGACTCATAGTGACCCCGTGTTAAAGATTAGAACTGTTTCAGAACTGTTTCATAGGATTTTAAAGGCCTTAATCTTTATGGAGAGCTCATTTCCTGGTCTTTCTCCCAAGTCTTCCTCCCACTGAGCTTCAGAGTGGGTTCAAACCACCAGCCTTTTGGTTAGCAGCTAAGTGTTGAATAGTTGCACTCCCAAACCGAAAATCAAACTCAGCACTAAGTCTATTTCTAGTCATAGAAACCCTATAGTTCCTTTGGGTTTCCAAGACAGTATATCTTTTTTTTACTTGTTTATTTTTTTACTTGTTACTTTTTTTAACTTATTTTCCCCATTTTATAGGGAGCTCTTACAAATATTATAACAATACATAGTTCACTGAGACCAGCAGACAGCCTCATCTTATCCTCAAGAGTGGTTGGGGGGCTTGAACTACCAATCTTGCAGTTATAAGCCTGAAACTAAACCCGCAAAGCCACGCAGGCTCCTTGGTTGCAATCTAGGACTCCTTAAACTCAGACACAGAAGGTGTGAAATGAAGTTAATTATAAAATTATAACAACCCCAGTAACATAAAACAAGCAAACACATACACACATGCCACCACTCCTACTACCCACTACCACCGCACCTCACCCCTACTCCACCATCCCAGCACCAAGCAATAGAGTATAAAAGAATTGGATCCAAAAATGTAAACTAACATATCACATGTTTTTTTCTTTTTAAGCCAAACATACACTTTAACAAAACAATGATTTGTCTTTCTTACTCTGGTCTATGGAGATTTTGAGTTTATAATGGTTTGTTGCAGGGAAAGGCTTATGAAATTATCTCCAGACTTTGCTAAATGTTCTGTGGGGTGGAGTGGGGGTGGGAAAAATATCCCCCAATGGAAACTCCTGATTGAAACTGATGATCTATGATCTAGTTTGGAGAAATTTAACAAACAAGACATTTGTGTATTGATTTCTGAATTCCATTATACTTGTTCTTTCATAGTTTTCATACTTATCAACAATTATTATTCATCATAAAATAATGTCATTTTTGCCCTTGAACAGAATTGAGATTTCCTACTTCACCCTTCCTCTTTGGAAATAATGTTGTTTCTTTGATCCTTGTCCTCTCTTGTAGTTCAAATGCAGCTTTGTTTACCAAAGTCACATTTGGAAGGGCATCCATCTGTAACGAGCAGTGAGGCCTTTTGGTAATGCTTGCTATTTCAAAAGGTTTCACTTGTCAGTTCTTAAAAACACTCAACTTCTCTGATATTGAAACTCTACATTATTGTGTGTTTGTTTTGTTCATTCTGGCATGGAGTCTGCTGCCCAAATCACACTTATTTCTTGCAACAAATGAAGGATGCAACTTAATTCTCAGTATGCTTGATACAATATTTTATGGAAACTGAGGGAAAGCATTTTGAAGAACTTCTCAAAAACAATGGAATTTAGTCAAAGAAATCCTTTCCTGAAACATTATAAATGTGGTTCTTTCTTCTCAAGAAATACCTCTCCTTTCTGTGATTAGTGGACAACCCCTTAGCAGGAAGAGGTCTATGGCATTACCAAACAGAAATTATTAAATGTAAGTGATATCATCAAAAGTATGAAATAGTTTATGGTCACATGCCAACCACTTAAGAGAGTTCTTCTCTCTAAAATATTACAGTGTCTAAAACTCTACCTACCCAAAATTGAACTGTTTATTTTTTCCCCTCAAAGCGTGTCCTATTTATCCCAATAGATTCACTGTTTATTTCTTCTTGCCTGAGCCAGAGACTTCAGAGTTTTATGATATATTTTTCCAAATAAATCTCCTTCTTGTGAGTCAGGGTTAACTAGAGAAACAAATCTAGAGGTACTCACATATGTATAAGTAGCAGCTTTATATCAATAAGTAAGTATATATCAACAAAGCATCCCAGCCCAGTCTAACTCAAGTCAGTAAGTCCAATGCTAATCCGTAAGTCCCTCTGTAGACTCGTGCAGCCACATGTAATGATGTAGAATGCAGAAAGATCTGAGGCTAGTGGTGCAGAGTTCTCTAGATCCAAGGTTAGTGGGTGGAAACATGGCATGGCTCCAGAAACTCTCAGGTAAGACGGGAAGGGGGAGAAAGTGAGAGAAGTGTTTCCAGGGCCATTCTTGGAATACTTAGTTTCTGTAATATTGAGGGGAAACAAAAGTAATAGCTTCTTAACTTCTCTCTTTTGTTCTAATTTGTCTTCTTCTATTTACCTTTG
>NW_022103897.1:1585105-1586893 GCF_000313985.2 Echinops telfairi | reverse complement strand
GTAGATTTTAACTACAGCTGATCTTTCGGTTTGCAGTCCAATGTTTACCTGACAACACCACCAAAATTCTGTCTAAAAGGATCCAGAGGCCATAATTTAAAATTTGGGTCTAAGAATAGGTCATGAATGTAGACAACAGATGGAAATGAATTTGTGCCTCAATTGCAGTCTATAGTTCAGTGGTACAATATTCCTTATTTTGGTACACCACTCATTTCACCATCTGCTTATGTCAGTCTTTCCCACCCTTCTCCAGGTATCAGCTCTCGATCATGACATTCTAACCAGAATCATAGGTCTCTAGAGATGTTCTGCGCTTCCATGATTCCATGCCTCTACCTCTGCTTTCCACTTTGTCATATACTTACGTTTCAAATTCCACCACTCATTACCATTTTATTATTTCCATAAAAAGTTGTAATGGGGGTTCTTATATATCTTATAACAATCTGTACATCAATTATATCAAGCATATTTGTACACTTGTTGCCATCATCGTTTCCAGAATATTTTCTTTCTACTTGAGGCCTTAGTATCAGCTCCTCATTTTCCCCTCCCTCCCCCACTATCCCACCCTTATGAATGCTTGATAATTTATAAATTATTTTTATTTTCATATTTTAAATCAAATGCTGTTTCCCTTCACCCATATTTCTGTTCTCCATACCCCTGGTGCGTGGGTGGTGGTGGGGCATTGTACATTGATCATTGCAATCAGTTCCCCCCTCTCCCTCCACCTTCCTCCTACCCTCATGGTACCACTACTTTCATCACTGGTCCTGAGAGTTTTGTCTCTCCAGGATTTTGTGTTTCAAGAGCTCTTATCTACACCGGTGTACATGTTCTGGTCTAGCCAGATTTGTAAGATATAACTGGGGGAGGGGGTGGACATTAAAGAACAAGAACTAGAGGAATGTTGTAGGTTTTGCTGGTGCTATACTGCACCATAGCTGGCTCATTCCTTTTTGGGTCTCCATTCCAATCCTCTTTGTTCCCATCAAAATGGTTGTTTGTTTTGGGTCTTCTGATGCCTGATACCTAATCCTGTTGACACCTCATGATCACGTGGTTGGTGTGCTTCTTCCATGTGGGCTTTGTTACATCCCTGCTAGATGGCCGCTTGTTTACCTTCAAGCCTTTAAGACCCCAGATGCCATATCTTCTAACGGTCATGTACCACCAGCTTTCTTCACCACATTAGCATATGCACCTATTCTGTCTTCAGCAATCATGTCAGGAAGGTGAGCATCACAGAATTCCAGGTTATTCTTTGAACTGAGGTAATAGTTGAATAGAGGACCAATGTACATCTGCTACCTTAATACTAAACCTAAAAATATATGTACAGAGACATATATCCCTATCATTACATATTAATATATTTACATATGTACATGCCTATAGTTATACCTCTATAAATGCCCTTTGCCTCCTAGTTATTTCCTCTATTTCCTTTTACTTTCCTCCTGTCCCACTATCATGCTTGACCTTCATTCAGCTCTCTGTACTTCCTCTCGGCTACATTGTCTTGATCTAACCCCACCAGGCATTCTATGCCCTGCTCTCCATCAACTTTTGATCTCTTGTTGTTCCCTTGTTCCTGGATTTGTTGCCCCCAACCCTTTCCCACACCTCCTCCTCTCTCCTGTTCCCCACAAACTGTCCATCCCTTGTTTTCTCCTCAGGATTGTTTATCCTGCCTGTAGACATGAAAAATAATAATAATAAGGGGAAAACAAAACAAAAATAGCCTATGAATAGTCCTGGACTGTCGCTTATGAATATTTT